>NC_057947.1:33969168-34014838 GCF_018555375.3 Anguilla rostrata
GTAACTGTCTAATATGACCAACAAACACTGCAGATTGTGTAGGATTTTTAAAATTCTGTAGGAACTTGTTTTGTTAAGTTGAAATGTCTTTCCCCTAAATACAATGCTATCCTAAAGGGATCAAAAAGGCATCTTAACTTTTAATGGACAGAGTAATTCTGTAGGATTTTAAAAATCGGACAATATTCCTGCAGGTTCCTTCAGTTATGATGAAGTAGACAATCTTTAAATGACATTAGAGAAAGTAATTTGGTAAATGAAATTAAAAAAAAAAAATTGTATTTTTTTTCAAAAAAACCCAAATACTCCCACTGGTCAATAAATTGTTAGTATTCGTCTCTGCTTTTCCTGTGACTTACACATATCGTTTTGGGGTTTAGTTGCCTTTTTCCTTGGCTTTCAGGAATAAAATGGGTATAGTTACATATGCCCCAGCACCAAAATTGCCTTTAAACAGAGCCCCCCTTTGCTAGGGCCCCGAATGTATCATGAGAAAATAGTTGTATGGGGTACCAGCAGTAAAAAATAACAGAACCCCTACTCCTGTTTTAAAAAACATTTTATCACTTGCAGGGTTTTGTTTGCCCCGGGACGAGCCTTTTCCACAACTCTGGCATCTTTTGGGTGTAGCCCTTCCTTGTTCGCTTACATTGTAAAAGGGTTCGCAGCTTCTTGTTTTGAGCAGGTTGTCTCTCTTCACCGTGGCCTTCAGGGGATTTTTCCAGTATTTTTTAGATACATAAAACCCGGTTTCCCACTTTGGAAAGGTTTTCAGGGTTCATTTTTATTCACAAACTGCCGATGGTCGTGTGGTCGTCGAGCTGGTCTCCGTGGGTAAAAAGGACAACAGCATACTTCAAAGCCTCCTCTCCAAAGTAGTCCTCAAACCTCTTCATCACTCGTAACTCCTCTGCTGTTTGCTTGGAAGTTTTCAACACCATAACAAAGGTGTGAGGTCTGGCGGAACATTCTCTGATGCACTCCACTATTTTGGGGTTCAGGGTGTCAGCCGGGTTCTTATTATCAAGAAAGCCTGGTGTGTCAATCACAGTGATGCTCCTCCCACCAACCGTTTTTGTTTTAGCCTCACATCCTACTGTTTGGGAGTTGGCAGAGCAAGAGGTCTTGAACACCTTCTCTCCCAGAATGCTATTGGCTGTGCTGCTCCTTCCAGCTCCTGTATTGCCCAATAGGACAATCCTCATATCAGCTGACCCTAGAAAACATGCCAGGGATTGTCATTTAAAATTGGTATTACCTTGTATTGATCACCATAACGATGTTGATGATTATATTTGTATTTTTACGTTAACACTTTATATTGAGTGTCCAATGCTGACACTCAACTTTAAATCAACAGTTTAGCATCTATTAATAGTAACAACTTGCTGAGAGTCTGTTGATAGTCAACACGTAGACAACCAATAGATGGTGCTTAACTATGACATTTTGATGATGTCACTTGATGATGAAAACGTGGGTAAATGATATGTTGATAGTCATGCCAGGATTAGTTGACTCTTTTTGAAACTGAATTAATATTTACTGAAATGTCCGCAGACAGGCCATTTACTTGTAGTAGATAATATCTGCTCACTCAGTGGGGCGTGAGCAGTCTAGAACTTTATCGAGTGTCAATAGATATTTTTTGACAAGACTGAGTGTCAACAGAGTGTTAATTGACACACAAATGATATTCACTTGATATGAAGTTGACTATCAACACTGGACATTCAAAATAAAGTGTCATTATTATTAGACACAACAACAAAAACAACAACAACAAATATAGCTGCAAGTAGCGATTACGGGGGCCAAGCAGCAAGCACAACACGCCATTATGGAAAGTTTGGTGACAAGAGAACAGGCGGTTGCATAGTGTTATCAAGTCATACAGGATTAGTAGCATTTGAAACATTTTTCAAAAAAATCTCATTTGTGGAAGATCTAATGGGTGGAGCTTATGGGTCCTTATAGGAAATGTGTTACGCTTGACGAGTTGCACATATGTCCAAAATGTCATGCCTGTAGCTCAAATGGGGCAGGAGATATGCTTGTTCAAAGTTGTCCAAAAACCACACCTATTAGCTCATGAGAACGCCACCTTATGGCCAATCGGCTTCTTATTTGCTCTCTGTCCATTTGGAGTGCCCCTATACCAATGTGCAGAGTTTAGAAAAAATCGGCATAGTGGTTATGCCTAAACCGGAAATGAGCTCTCTAGCACTGCCATTTTGTTTGATCGGGCCAACAATGGAGGGTTAGCCTCCACTTATGTGAGCTGATATGCCTACGAAGTTTCCTGGTGTTAGGTCAAACCATTCAGAAGTTATACACCTTTATGTGAAAAGCTATGCCCTCTGCAGTATTCATTGGCTCATAGTGGCATTGTTTTTTAAATTTTCAAAAATCTGAGATGTTAATTAGTAGACATTACTTCTTAGATCGGTGAAAAATCCTAGGAGGATTTCGATCGTTTATAGTTTTGCATAAAATTCAAAATGGCGGAAAATCTAAGTAACCGGAAGTATGGGTCTTTGAGACAAATTTTTTCCTCATGAGGAGTGGCATATGTGTGCAAAAGTTCATGATTCGAGGTCAAACGGGGCATGAGATAAGCCTGTTCAAAGTTTGCAATTTCAATCACTTGCTATAGCGCCCCCCTTTGGCCAAGCAATGTAAAATTTGTTTCGTGGTCTGTCGGCAAGATCCTCTACCATTCTGCAAGGTTTTGTAAAAACCGACCAGTCGGTTATAGGGGCTGCCATAGACTTCCATGGCAGAAAGCATTTGAAGCATTTTTCAAAAAAGTCTAATTCACGGAATATCTAATGGGCGGAGCTTATGGGTCCTTATGGGAAACGTGTTACACTTGACGAGTTGCACATATGACCAAAATTTCATGACTGTAGCTCAAATGGGGCAGGAGATATACTTGTTCAAAGTTGTCCAAAAACCACACCTGTTAGCTCATGATAGCGCCACCTTATGGCCAATCGCCTTCATATTTGCTCCTGTCCATTTGGAGTGCCCCTATACCAATGTGCCGAGTTTAGAAAAAATCGGCATAGTGGTTATGCCTAAACCGGAAATGAGCTCTCTAGCACTGCCATTTTGTTTGATCGGGCCAACAATGGAGGGTTAGCCTTCACTTACGTGAGCTGATATGCCTACGAAGTTTCCTGGTGTTAGGTCAAACCGTTCAGAAGTTATACACCTTTATGTGAAAAGCCATGCCCTCCTCAAACTATGACGGTTGCGCTCATCGGAGACTATTGGACTTCACTGAGCAATCACAGTTACCTCGGGGTAACAGCGCATTATTTTGACCAACAGTGAACTTCAGTCGCATGCTTTGACTGTTATGAAGACAGAAGAGAGGCATTTTGCTGAAGCGTGCACCAAGCACTTTATGTAAGTAAAGTGGAATTTATTTTCCCCATGTGAGGTTGGACACAATTACATTGTGCGATTTCCTTTAGTAGTGCAAGGGATCCAGGGAATGATCTTTGAATAATGGAAAATTTAGCTGACCAATGTACCTGTTGTACAATGTGTCTGTTGTTGCGATGCATTGAGGTCCATCGTTTTGTGTTAATGCTTAAACAAACAAGATGTTTTAGTAAACCTTTATAAGCATAAAGTTGGACACACTACATTGTGTGAGTACGCATATTACTACGTAATGTTAAATTTAGCAAGTCAATATGCCCATCTGTTTTTGCATGTTGTGCTTGAGTTTGCCTTGTCATGATTTGAGCATATTTTTATATGCTAAATGCAGTGCCTTTGAGGGTTTCTGGACAATATTTGTCATTGTTTTGGGTTGATATGGACAATCATGTGATTAATCACAATTAAATATTTTAATTGATTGACAGCCCTAATAATAATAATAATAACAATAATAATAACAATAGGGTGCCTCCGCACTTTCGGTGCTTGGCCCCTAATAATAATAATAATAATAATAATAATAATAATAATAAAGCAATCAGAGAACATCACACAAAAAGAGGACCAACAGAGAAAATAATCATATGGCTAACTTAGCTACAGTACACTGTACAAGAACATTTTTGTGTTGTTCATTATCTAAACTTCATTGTCACTGTCTGCCATGATACAAAATTACAGCTAAAGACAATTCCTGGGCCACTGTTACAGTCAGGATGGAATCTGTGCAATAGTGCAGGAATGGTAAGAATGCAGGTGTGGGTACACATGTAAAAATAGATAGACTTGATACGCAATAAACGTATTTATTGCCAGTTTTTTCCTGCTATGCTAGAATCACCATTGGCTCTTTATCTCTCATTTCACCCATTAGATAACACATCTTCTGTTAAATAGAATTTCTGCCGACATATGTACACTGAACAAAAAAAAAAGTTTAGTTGAATCTGTAATCTGGTAAAACACAACAACATTTTGAAAAGCACTGATGAATTTTCTTACCTTTCATTCCACTGCACCTTATGATCAGACAGATACTGCTGAAGAGTAGCTGGTGTTAATGAATGTCTGTTTTTGATAAATTGAGATCTTATATGACCATAATCACAGAGGTGAATGGCTGCTCCTTCCTCCAATGGCGTTGACTTCACGTGTTCAAAGTTGCCTCTTAAAGTGACAGTTCAGTGCAAAATGAAAACCGGGTCCTGTTTTTTTTATCTTTTTTCTACAAGATATTTGTTTGACAATGTGAGAAGGTTCAAGACATCTATCATAGATCCAGACTGTCGTCTACACCACAGCGGCACAATCTGAAATGAGTGCAATAGCGAGTGAAATATATTTCTCACATCCATGAAGCACATATGAATGCAGTTATTCAAGACAATCACCTGAATTATGGTCCCCATTGTTAAATAAGTTAAGGTAATTTTACTGTAATTCAATTATTCATGAGATCCTACATGGGAAAAAAAATTGTACCAATACTTTATTAGTAGTAGTAATAGTCCTAAGTAGAAAAATAGTACGCTGCAGAAATATAATTTAAACACGCAATACTTTACTTGAGAATACTTTTACATCTGTATAGTTGAAGTATCAACTATCAACTATTTTTGCATTGGGCAAAGTAATGATATAATCTTTCTTATTCAAATCACTGTCAAGATGGAACAATACATCTACCTCCTCAATTCTTATTTCCTTTTCTCTTTTTTGTGAAAAAATCTTAAATCGATGCACAGACAATACAGGCTGCTGTATGTCTAGTTAAAAGAAGGCGAACAGCACCTGGGATGTTCACATTCCCAGCTAATCACCATAAATTTCTGAGGTGATTTTGACACGGTTTCGTAGGTCAACTGAGACAGAGCCATGTGCTTACTACTGCAGAAATACACTCTGTCCACAGCAATAAATTTACATGTGCCTAGAGTACCATCTCAAATGGAAAATCATGCACTGTACAGTAGTTATGGCACTTACTGGTATAAATGAGTTCCAGAGTTCCTCTTTATTAAACAGCCGGCAGCACCTCAGTCTCTCAGCCCCACAGAGAGTTTGTCAAAAGGCACCTAAAGGACTCTCAGACTATAAGAAACAAGATTCTCTGGTCTGATGAAACCAAGATTGAACTCTTTGGCCATAATGCCAAGCGTCACGTCTGGAGGAAACCAGGCACCGCTCATCACCTGGCCAATACCATCCATACGGTGAAGCATGGTGGTGCAGTGGAATGGAAGGTAAGAAAACTCATCAATGCTTTTCAATGTTGTCACAAGTTCTACCAGACTAGTTTCAACTAAACTTGTTTTTCTCTCACTACACTGTGAAAATGTAACCAGCAGCATACATATGTCGGCTGAAATTCCATGTAGAAGATGTATTATTTAATGGATTAAACGGGTGATGAAGAAACAGTGACTCTAGGATAGGCAAAAAAAAAACTTGCTCACTTAGCATGTCAAGTGTTCTGTCTATCTTTACGTGTGCACCCGCACCTGCATTCTTACCACATCTGCACTCTTGCACCAATTTCATCCCAACTATAACAGTGGCCCAAAAAAATGTCTTTAGCTGTAATTTAGTATTCAGTATCATGAGGGAAATTTAGACAATTAACAAACAAAAACGTTCATGTCTTGTACAGTGCAATATAGCGACGTTTCCTCTGTGTATTTTATTTTAATATTATCTTTGTCTCCGTGGGTCAGCTGATCTGAGGATTGTTCTGGTGGGTAAGACATGAGCTGGGAAGAGCAGCACAGCCAACACCATTCTCGGAGAGCAGCTGCTCAAATCGTCATGTCATGCAAACTCAGATACAGCTAAATGTGAGGCTGCAACCAACACTGTAAATGGGAGGAAAATCACTGTGGTTGACACACCAGGGTATTTTTCTACTGAGTGCACCGATGAAGAGCTAAAACTTGAGATAGTCAAAAGCATCGTAGAGTGTTCCCCTGGACCTCACGCTTTTCTTATCGTGCTGCCTGTGAGGAGAAACACAGAGGAGGAGAATAAAGTAGTGGAAGAGATTCTGAAAATGTTTGGGGAGGAGATTTTAAAGTACGCTGTTGTCCTGTTTACCCACGGAGACCAGTTTGCTGATGACGTGACCATCCAGCAGTTTGTGGATGAAAATGAACGCCTGAAAACACTTGTCCAAAAGTGTGGAAACCGGTTTCATGTCATCGATAACAAATACTGGAAGAATCCCTCTGAAGGCCACGATGATGAGAGAAGCAACGCTGCTCAAATCAAAAAGCTGCTGAACACGATTGATCAGATGGTGAAGCAGAATGGAGGGAAGCACTACACCAATGAGATGTTCCAGGCTGTGGCACAAGCCACTGAAGAGGAAATGGCAAAAGGAAATACCAGAGAAAAGGCAAAACACAATGTAATGAAAAAGAGTTTAATCAAGACAATAGGCATAACAGTAGGGTTTCTGTATGGTGCATTTGTGGGTCTTGTACCATCAGCTGTAGTTAAACTTGCTGCTGAAGGTACAGTAGCAGCCAGACCACAGACAAAGGGAGAGGGATATGCAGCAAGGGCCTATGGGTGTGCAATTGCAGGGGCGATTGCAGGGGCTAGGGCAGGAAGTGAAGCACAGACTGTAAAAGAAGCCGTAGAGAGAGTTACAGCTGCTGTAGGTGAGATAGCTATAGCTGCTGTAGATGAGAGAGCTATACCTGCACCGGGAACAAATAATAATTTATAATAATTTAATGAAAAAGGCAGACAAAAATTAACATTTCTAATGATATATAGGATTTTATCAAATTTTGTTGATAACTTTGACTAACAATTAAAATAATGAATTTTTTTCCAAACAGACTTTGGCCAGTTCAGCTAAAACTAATAAGTGTCTTCCATTATTTCATTTCTTTCTTAAATTGAAAGCCATACACAAGGGATGTGCAGAGAAAACACTATGTGCACCTGCTCAGCCAACAAAATGATCTGTATCTATAAGTTATCACACAGGTGGTCCCAGTTGATATAATCCAGTTGTATTTGATTTTCTAAATGCACATTGTCTGTTGCTGAGCTAAAACACAAAAAAAGACATAATTAAAGTGATAATTAAGATGATCTGACTTTTTGTGTATTGTGACGTTAGATATTCTGTGAAATTCTACGACTCTTCTTGTAATAATTCATGAGTAATAAAAATGTCATCTGATTTCATGTTTCTGTTCTGAGGTGAAAGCCCTAGGTAACCTCACTTTTCTAGAGACAAAAATATATATGATATACAGCAATGAAAATTCTCTCGCTGTTTTGATCATCTCAAATGGAAAATCATGCACTGTACAGTAGTTATGGCACTTACTGGTATAAATGACTTCCAGAGTTCCTCTTTATTAAACAGCCAGCAGCACTTCAGTCTCTCAGCCCCGCAGGGAGTTTGCCAAAAGGCACCTAAAGGACTCTCAGACCATAAGAAACAAGATTCTCTGGTCTGATGAAACCAAGATTGAACTCTTTGGCCACAATGCCAAGCGTCACGTCTGGAGGAAACCAGGCACCGCTCATCACCTGGCCAATACCAACCCTATGGTGAAGCATGGTGGTGGCAGCATCATGCTGTGAAGGTGTTTTCAGCAGGCAGAATCGAAGAAACTAGTCAGGATGGAGGGACAGCAAAGTACAGAGGGATCCTTGATGAAAAACCTGAGCTCTCTGGTGCAGGTTATGTAAAGAAATAAAAATAAAAAATAAAAACTCAGATCCTGTTTTTTTTCCCCCCCACACGCAGTTTCCTGTTTCTGTTAAACCCACGCGATTTACTGTAAAGAAACCTTCATCACCTTCTTGTATAGAGCAATCTGATTGGTTAGTTAGCTGCCTGCACTGCAGAGTTTAACCCTTAAGCCATCAAACTTTAGTGAGAACTCTCACTACCATGTGCCATGATGTCACCAATCAATCATTCCAAGGTCTGAGAGACTGAGGTGTTGCTGGCTGATAATAACTGTGTCCATGTGTATTATGTTTCATGGATATGAGAAATATATTTCAATTGTTTCACTCACATTATGCATTTAATTTCTGATTCTGGCCCTGTGGTGTAGACAACAGCCTGGATCCATGACAGATGCTTTAAACCGTCTCACATTGTCAAACAAATATCTTGAAGAAAAAAACAGGACCCAGTTTTCATTTTGCACTGATCTGTCACTTTAAGAATCAACTTTGAACATGGGGAGTCAGCATCATTGGAGGAAAGAGAAGGCGTTCACCTACATGTGATTTAGGGTCATACAAATTATCAGCTTATAAAAAGCGAACATTCAGTTACACCAGCTAATCTCGTTCAGGTTTGTCTAGTCATACAGTGTTACCGGTGCAGTGGAATGGAAGGTAAGAAAACGCATCAATGCTTTTCAATGTTGTCACAAGTTCTACCAGACTACAGTTTCAACTAAACTTGTTTTTCTCTCACTACACTGTGAAAATGTAACCAGCAGCATACATATGTGGGCTGAAATTCCATTGAACAGAAGATGTATTATTTAATGGATTAAACGGGTGATAAAGAAGAAACAGTGACTCTAGGATAGGCAAAAAAACTTGCTCACTTAGCATATCAAGTGTTCTGTCTATTTTTACGTGTGCACCCGCACATGCATTCTTACCACATCTGCACTCTTGCACCAATTTCATCCCGACTATAAGTAGTCCAGAAAATGTCTTTAGCTGTAATTTAGTATTCAGTATCATGAGGGAAATTTAGACAATTAACAAACAAAAATGTTCATGTCTTGTACAGTGCAATATAGCGAAGTTTCCTCTGTGTATTTTATTTTAATATTATCTTTGTCTCCGTGGGTCAGCTGATCTGAGGATTATTCTGGTGGGTAAGACAGGAGCTGGGAAGAGCAGCACAGCCAACACCATTCTCGGAGAGAAGCTTCTCAAATCGTCATGTCGTGCAAACTCGGATACAGCTAAATGTGAGGCTGCAACCAACACTGTAAATGGGAGGAAAATCACTGTGGTTGACACACCAGGGTATTTTTCTACTGAGTGCACCGATGAAGAGCTAAAACTTGAGATAGTCAAAAGCATCGTAGAGTGTTCCCCTGGACCTCACGCTTTTCTTATCATGCTGCCTGTGAGGAGATACACAGAGGAGGAGAATAAAACAGTGGAAGAGATTCTGAAAATGTTCAAGACAGAGGCTCTGAATTACGCTGTTGTCCTGTTTACCCACGGAAATGAGCTTGAAGACGACATGACCATCCAGGAGTTTGTGGATGAAAACTACCGCCTGAAAACACTTGTCCAAAAGTGTGGAGACCGGCTTCATGTCATCGATAACAAATACTGGAAGAATCCCACTGAAGGCCCCGATGATGAGAGATGCAACGCTGTTCAAATCAAAAAGCTTATGAACACGATTGATCAGATGGTGAGGCAGAACGGAGGGAAGCACTACACCAATGAGATGCTCCAGGATATTGAAAAAGCCATTGAAGTGGAAATGGCAAAGGGAAATACCAGAGAAAAGGCAAAACAGAATGTAATGAAAAGGTTTTTAATCAAGACAGTAGGCATAACAGTAGGGCTTCTGTATGGTGCATTTGTGGGTCTTGTACCATCAGCTGCACTTAAACTTGCTGCTGAAGGTATAGCAGCAACCAGACCACAGACAAAGGAAGAGGGAAATGCAGCAAAGCCCAAGGGGTGTGCGATTGCAGGGGCGATGGCAGGGGCTAGAGCAGGAAGTGAAGCACAGACTGTAAAAGAAGTCATACAGAAAGCTACAGCTGCTGTAGATGAGATAGCTAAAGCTGCAATGGAGACCTTTAATAAACATAATAGTTAATTTAATGAAAAAACCAAAGGCAGACAAAAATTAACATTTCTAATGATATATAGGAATTTATCAAATTTTGTTGATAAATTTGACTAACAATTAAAAGAAAGAATTTTTTCCAAACACACTTTGGCCAGTTCAGCTAAAACTATTCCTAAATGTCTTCCATTATATCATTTCTTTCTTAAATTGAAAGCCATACACAAAGGATGTGCAGAGAAAACATTATGTGCATCTGATCAGCCAACAAAATGATCTGTATCTATAAGTTATCACACAGGAGGTCCCAGTTGATATAATCCAGTTGTAGCCTATTTGTCTAAATGCGCATTGTCTGTTGCTGAGCTAAAACACAATAATACATGTGATAATTAAAATGATCTGACTTTTTGTGTTTTGTGACGTTAGATGTTCTGTGAAGTTCTACAACTCTTCTTGTAATAATTCATGAGTAATAAAACTGTCATCTGATTTCATGTTTCTGTTCTGAGGTGAAAGCCCTAGGTAACATCACTTTTCTAGAGACAAATATATATATGATATACAGCAATGAAAATTCTCTCGCTGTTTTGATCATCCCTCAGTAGAGGCTTCTGTACACATGTATTGAACCATTTAATAAATGTATCTGTTAACATGTTGGGAAATAAAATACTAGTTATTTTGGGGTTCTCAGACTGTGAGTTTTATTTAGATGATTTAATCATCCACTCTACTTTGTGGGACTAGCACACTGGGCCAAGTTTGGACTCTTTTTAATTGTTTGGCCAGTCCTAAGCTGACACTGAATCTGGCCATGTGTGAGTTTGGTCACCTACCTCAGAAAAGGTTTTTGGGCGAGGACAAGTTCGGCTACTGGGTTCTAAAATCGAGACCATCAGACAGTTCCCTGTCCCGACAACACAATTTGAATTATGTTGGTTCCTGAGAAGTCTTTGTAAAAATTTCTCAGCCGTCACTTCTCCCTTAACTGACCTATTAGTCATAAGATCAGCTTTATGTGGTCTTCTGTCAGCTGGCTTTCGCTTGAATGAAAGCTCTCCTTGTTCCCTCTTTGGTTTTGTCTGCTCCCAATTTTGCTGTACCTTTCAAAATTGCTGTGAAAGCAAGTGATGCAGGTGCTAGTGCAGTCCTTCTTCAAGAAGACGTTCAAGGCATAGATCATCCCGTTTGTTATTTCTCTAGTAAATTTGATAAACATCAACAGGTTTAACCTACTATTGAAAAGGAGGCACTCACCCTCATCCTCGCTCTGCAGCACTTTGAACTGTACGTTGGGTGTGCTCCCGATCTGGTGGCGGTTCACGCTGATGACACCGGATGAAAAACACCAATCAAAGTCTTATGCGTTGGCGTTTGATACTCTAATAATATAATTTGCATATCAGAATCAGAATCAGAATCAGAATCAGAATCGGGTTTATTGCCAAGTAGGTTTACACATACAAGGAATTTGTTTTGGTCAGGTGGTGCGTAACAGTGAACATAAAATAAGATAAGATAAGATAAATAGAGTAAGAAATAGTGCAGTAAAAAACATAACAGACATAACATAACATAACATAAACATAGTGCAACAATAACAATAGTGCAAGGGGATAAAGTGGATTTTAAGTACAGGTGCTGTCTGTTGGTGTCCGTGGGGGTCAGGATAACAGTACAGTGACAGTTGCATCAGTGGGGGTCCCGGGCCTTGTTGATAAGGCCAGCTGCAGTCGGGAAAAAACTGTTCTTATGACGTGAGGTTTTGGTCCTGATGGACCGCAGCCTCCTGCCGGAGGGAAGTGTTTGGAAGAGTTTGTGTCCAGGGTGGGAGGGGTCGGCCACAATCTTTCCTGCCCGCCTCAGGGCCCTGGAGGTGTGCAGGTCCTGGAGGGATGGCAGATTGCAGCCAATCACCCTCTCAGCGGCGCGAATGATACGCTGCAGTCTGCCCTTGTCCTTGGCAGTGGCAGCAGCGTACCAGATGGTAATGGAGGAGGTGAGGATGGACTCAATGATGGCAGTGTAGAAGTGCACCATCATTGTCATTGGCAGGTTGAACTTCTTCAGCTGCCGCAGGAAGTACATCCTCTGCTGAGCCTTCTTGGTGAGGGAGGTGATGTTCAGCTCCCACTTGAGGTCCTGGGTGATGATGGTGCCCAGGAAGCAGAAGGACTCCACAGTGTCGACTGGGGAGTCATGCAGGGTGATGGGGGCGGGTGGGGCTGCGTTCCTTCTGAAGTCCACTACCATCTCTACTGTCTTTAGGGCGTTGAGCTCCAGGTTGTTATGGCTGCACCAGGACACCAGATGTTCAATCTCTCTCCTGTAGGCAGACTCATCCCCACCAGAGATGAGTCCAATGAGAGTGGTGTCGTCTGCAAACTTCAGGAGCTTGACTGACTGATGACTGGAGGTGCAGCTATTGGTATACAGGGAGAAGAGTAGAGGAGAAAGGACGCAGCCTTGAGGGGAGCCGGTGCTGATGGTCCGGGAGTCGGAGACGTGTTTTCCCCAGCTTCACGTGCTGCTTCCTGTCAGACAGGAAGTCGGTGATCCACCTGCAGGTGCAGTCAGGCACGTGCAGCTGGGAAAGCTTGTCCTGTAGTAGAGCCGGGATGATGGTATTGAAGGCGGAGCTGAAGTCCACAAACAGGATCCTGACATAGGTTCCTGCAGTGTCCAGGTGCTGGAGGATGAAGTGGAGGGCCATGTTTACAGCATCGTCCACAGACCTGTTGGCTCTGTATGCGAACTGCAGGGGGTCCAGGAGTGGGTCCGTGATGGTTTTGAGGTGGGACAGTACAAGGCGCTCAAAAGACTTCATTACCACAGAGGTCAGGGCGACGGGTCTGTAGTCATTGAGTCCTGCGGTCCTTGTTTTTTTGGGGACGGGGATAATGGTAGAGGTCTTGAAGCAGGCTGGTACGTGGCATGTCTCCAGTGAGGTGTTAAAAATGTCTGTGAACACCTGAGACAGCTGATCGGCACAGTGCTTCAGGGTGGAGGGAGAGACAGAGTCTGGTCCAGCTGCTTTGCGGGGGTTCTGTCTCTTGAATAGTCTGTTAACGTCCCTCTCCAGGAGGGAGAGAGTCGTCATTGTGATAGGGGAGGGGGAGGGGGCCTCTGAGGTGGGTGATTGTAGAGAGGCCCGGGCTCCTGCTGAGATGGGGGAGGAGGAGCTGGTGAATGGGTTCACGGGGGATGGTGTCAGGACTGTCCCATTGTCTTTCAAATCGGCAGTAAAACTCATTCAGGTCGTTGGCCAGGCGCAAGTCATTAGTGGAGTGGGGGGCTTTCGGTTTGTAGTTGGTGATCTGTCTGAGGCCCTTCCAGACAGAGGCCGAGTTGTTTTCTGAGAACAGCTGTTGGAGTTTCTCAGAGTACAGTCGTGTAGCATCTCTCACCGCCTTGCTAAACCTGTATTTAGACTCTTTAAACCGGTCCTTGTCCCCACTCCTAAATGCTTCCTCCTTTGCCAGCCTTAGCTGTCTGAGTTTAGCTGTAAACCAGGGTTTGTCGTTGTTGTAGATAACCCTGGTGCGTGATGGTACACAGCTGTCCTCACAGAAGCTGATGTATGATGTCACAGCCTCTGTGTACTCATCCAGACTGATGGTAGCAGTCCTGAAAACATCCCAGTCAGTGCAGTCCAAGCACGTGCGAAGATCCTCCATAGCTTCACTGGTCCACTTCTTAGATGTCCTCACAACAGGTTTGCAGAGTTTTAATTTCTGCCTGTATGCAGGAATCAGGTGGACTATGATGTGGTCAGAGTGTCCCAGTGCAGCGCGGGGGACGGCGTGATAGGCACGGTTGATTGTACTGTAGCAGTGATCTAAAGTGTTCTCCTCTCTGGTCGGGCATTTAATCAACTGGTGGTATTTAGGCAGTTTGTGGCTGAGATTCCCTTTGTTAAAGTCGCCGAGGACGATAACGAAAGAGTCCGGGTTTGTCCGCTCCACACACAGTATCTGGTCGGCGAGCGTACGCTGTGCCTCCTGCACGAGGGCTTGCGGTGGAATGTAAACACCGACCAGAATGAATGAAGCGAACTCGCGGGGGGAGTAGAAGGGTTTGCAGTTGATGAAAAAAGTTTCCAGAACAGGAGAACAGTGCTGCATAATCACTGTAACATCTTTACACCAGCCACTGTTTGTATAAAAACAAATACCTCCACCTTTCATTTTGCCGGAGCCCTCTGTGTCGCGATCCGCTCTGAATAGCTGAAAGCCTGCCAGCTGCAGCGCAGAGTCCGGTATCGATCCACACAGCCAAGTTTCCGTGAAGCACAAAACGGAAGATGTTGAAAAGTCTCTGTTTTTCTCCACCAGTAGCTGGAGTTCGTCCAGTTTATTGCACAGCGATCGCAAGTTAGATAGAAATATTCCCGGTAACGGAGTGCGTAGACCGCGTCTGCGGAGACGCACGAGCGCACCGGCACGTTTCCCTCTCCTCCGGCGTTTCACTGCGTGAACAAGGGTGAGCGTACCTTTGACAAAAGTGACCAGTAATTCCGCAGATGTGATGAGAATGTTCGGAAATAAATCCACAGGAGTTGTTACCCTGATATTCATGAGCTCTTCCCTGGTGAAAGAGTTCCGGATGCTATCGCAAAACACTGAATTTACAAACAAAACAAGGCAAAACAATGCGCACCAACACACCGAGGCAGCCATCCGCGGCGCCATCTTGATCTTGATCCATATATGTCACATCTGTGACAATTACTGTATTTATAGTAGACATCTGCTTATCTGAACAGAAATAGGTTTACTTTTAAGTCAATTGAGTTTCAGAACAAACTAAACAAGACTGGAACCTTTTAAATGACTCATGTGACGAACCGGCTCGTAGATCCGACACATGAAATCACGCGACAACCGAGTGAAGGAATAACAAGAATTTATTACACAAAAACAAAAAGTAAGCAACAAAGAACTGGCTGGAAATGCCAAGATGTGCAGCGCAGTGAGTTGGCAAATTGACAAGCTAGCAAGCTACTATGCAGGTGAGTCAAAAAGGCAAGCTGGTGAAAATGAGAAGAGAGAGCTCCCGCTGGTAGAACTCGCAGCCTTTTTAAGAAGCATGATCCCAGCTGACCACGGTTAAGCAATCCGCGGCCTCGCCTCCCAGCTGGAAGCAATTAAAGGTAATCGCTGGCTTCCACGATTGGCGTCCATAGATTACCTACTCAAATGAATATAAGAAAAAAGGTGAAAAAACACAGGGCGGGCGCCAGGCGTGACACGCTCCCCCCAAAAGACGTCACCAATAGGTGGCGGCATGGCCAAATCATATTTTACACAATTCATACAATTCATTTTTTTACACAACAGCAAGTTTTATTAATTGTTCCCTCCACCATCAGGCCCATCATACCGCCTCACTCATCATGTCACCTTCTGTTCAGCACCTCCTTTAGCTCCGGCTTTCTTCCACCCTGTGGTGCGCGCCCCCACAGGATAAAGACGACAAGACACATACAGAGACACAGAGAGAAAAGACAACAGGCGGAGAGGCAAAGCGAGCTATAGGCCCACTATACAGGTGCACGGCTAAGAGCATCTGCAATTAGGTTTTCTTTTCCTTTAATATGTTTAACGTCTAGGTCGAAGGGTTGAAGAAATAAGGACCATCGCATTAAACGGCGATTGTGATTAACCATAGAACGTAAATATGTAAGGGGATTTGTATTGTGGTCTATATACACCACTAACGGTCCTGGCACCGAGCCGACATACCCTTCAAAGTGGCGGAGGAAGGCTTTTGCCGATTTAAAAGCCATTTCACATTGGTCCGTCCAGTGGAAGGAAACTTTGCCAGCAATAAGTTTGTGAGCGGAGCTACCACTGTGGAAAAATTCTCACAAAACCCTCGATAGTACCCGATCATCCCCAGGAAACGCATTAGCTCTTTTTTTGAAGACGGTACAGGGAAGTTGGTATGGCAGCAACCTTACTTGATACCGGCCAAACTTCCCCTTGCCCCACGACCTTACCCAGGTAAGTCACCGTCCCTTTAGCAAATTCGCACTTTGCTAAGTTGATGGTTAACAAGGCCTATGCCAGGCGGTCAAACAAGGCCTCCAACCTTGTCATGTGTTGTGGCCAGGTGTCGGAACATACCACCACATCATCCATATAGGCCGCACAGCCTTCCAAGCCCTGCAACACCCGATTCATTAGCCGTTGGAATGTGCTAGGCGCATTTTTTAAACCGAATGGCATTACCGAATAGGAAAATAACCCATTATGGGTAATAAATGAGGAGATCTCCTGAGCACGCGGCGTAAGAGGCACTTGCCAAAATCCCTTGAGCAGATCTATTTTAGAGACAAATTTAGCTGACCCGACCTGATCTACACAATCTTCCATTCTTGGTAAAGGAAAACTATCGGTTTTAGTGACAGCGTTCACTTTACGGAAGTCGCTACAAAAACGATATGTCCCGTCAGGTTTTCCTACCAAAATACAGGGAGAAGACCACTCAGAAAACGAAGGTTTAGCAATACCGTTTTTAATCATATAATCTATCTCCGCAACCAAGTACCTTTGCTTGGGTAATGGGACTCTATAAAAACGCTGTTTTATGGGAATTGCGGAGCCCACATCAATATGTGACGGGTGCTGGAGGAAAGGTCCGCAAGTCGCAAATCTTGAAATCGCGCTAGGAGGCAAAAAAAGGTTTTTTTTTTTTTTTTTTTACTGTTTTACTTTTTTTCATATTACGAAAGTTAAAGTGTTGAAGAAGTCACTCAATAGAATAAACAACATTTTTAGGGTCACTAAACACTTATAATTTGTCAGCAAAGTCGGCTTGTTTTAGTGATTCTTACAGCCAGGTTTTGGAGGTGTGATGGGGATGCAGTTTAATTAGCATGTTTGATTTTGTTGGCTATTGTCTCTTAGTTTTAAAGCCGTGTGGTATTAGCCTATGTTTGTTTACTGTGTGAGGTTGCTACAATGGCGGAAGCTCAATCAGTAGGTGAGAGTATAAGCTTTCTAACGATGTATAACATGTCTAATTTTGCTTTTGGAATAGCGTTTTATAGGTTAGCGTAACCGAACATTTTCTTACCATGGCATTCGCTCTGTATATGGTAGCATTAAAAGACGTTGCACCTAACGAAATGTTGTCAACGATTTTTTGTAATTCCTTGGAAAATACCATTATTATTGAGGACTTCTGGGCGTAGCTAAGCCATATGTTTGCTGATAGACCCATCTGACATCGTTTTCTGGAGCAAAACAGAAGGGGATAGAACTGTCATTGATTTACTGTCTCTGTCTTCATCTACTAAACATAGATAAGATTTCATCATCGCTATGTAAGTATTACTGCTCAAAATATTTCGGTTATATACGTTATTTTAGAAATTGAGTGTCTTTAAATAGGTTAGTGGTATTATGTAATGTGGATATTTCACATTGTAATGTAAGCGTTAGTTAGTAGTGTAATGGTTTACATACAACAGTGATGAGGAGAGTGTTGAAACATTGCCAAAACGTGGTGGACGGCTGAAAATTGTTTTCATATCGTCTGATTCCCATACAAGAAAACATAGGAGTGAACAGAGTATAGAAATACATACAAGAGTTAATTATTACACATCTAGGTACTGTGCAGCATTGTGTGACTATATTTTTGTATTATGTTTAAATTATATCTATATTTAATCTTAAACCTTCATAGGGGGCCCATATGCTTTACAATGGACATTATATTCCTTTTTGGAGAGATTTTGGATTTGTTTCTGGACCCTTAGCTATTTTAGACCAGTGTTAATAATTTAGACATTTTGGGTAGATTTGGAATTGCTGGGTACACTGCTTAGTTTTTGCTTCATAGATCTTTAGTAGTTCTACATATCCACCCTTAGATTTTATGAACTTGTGGTCAAGAAGTTTTTGATCCAGGACATGTATACTTTAACCCGCAATCTCCCAGTATTTCATTGTGAACTAAAAAAGGAGCAAATTAATTTTAGATTTTTTGCCTTGACCATTGCATTTGTGGCACTTTATTTCTTACAAAATTATGAACATAAAGTAATCTAAGCTAGTATTGTAAATGGTACAAATGTATTGCTTCATTTAAGACATTTTTCTAGTCTCTGGGGTGTTCACATCTGGAGTTATAAAGCTTTAAATAGGGTAACCCCTAATTGGGCAAAGATTGACAGGTACTCTAGTGGGGGAGTGGTTGGGGTGGAGTTAACTAGCTATTGTTCCCACCCATATCCCTGTGAGAAGTGTGAAAGATCTTTCAAGGGGATTTTCTCTGCTACTTGATTTTAGGAGTACCAACATTCAAATAAGCATATATTCTTCAACTATTATCATTTGAAAGTTTATCATCTGCACTTTCATAATCTGTAAAAAACTGAAAAATGACCCTGTCCTACTTGAGGACCAAAATACCAGTCACATATGAGTTAAAACACCCGTCACATATGAGTTAAAACATTCCTATGACTAGGGCCATCAGGAAATAAACAAAGGTATTTTTGAACCAGGTGGACCAGGTCAGCACGCTGTTCATTTAGCATGCATCTAAAATAATCCTCCAAAGACCGCAGGTACCCAGAATTTTTAAACTTTCCTCCGAAAACACCTTGTCTGCCACAATGTCTTCCCCTTCATCACTGGTCGGGGACATATCACGACTGGCCAAGTCACGGCTCTCTGCAATCTGGGACAACAGAACAGATTGAACCGGAAGGGCAGGCTTGGAAGACTGTGCAGGCTCAAATAATTCCCCCAAATGGTAAGGTTTAAGGAGATTAATATGACACAATTGTACTTTTTCCTACGGTCAGGCGTAGAAATTAAATAATTCAAATCAGAAACACATTTTTCTACTTTATAAGGACCCACAAATTTGGTGTGAAAGGGATTATTAGGCATAGGTAGTAACACCAGTACGTAATCCCCAGGGTGAAAACTGTAAAGCTTGGCCTTGCGATTAAACAAACGTTTCATTTTTGTCTATGCCTCTCCCAGCGCCTTTTGGGCCACAGCACAGGTGTGATACAGTCGGTATCGGAAGCCACTGTAATAATTTAAAATATTTTCAGGAGGTTTTGCTGTTTTCCATTCATCAGCTAACACAGCTGTAGGACCCCGAACCTCATGTCCGAAAACCAGTTCGTTAGGGCTGAACCCTAGACTTTCTTGCACAACTTCTCTTATGGCTAACAGAAGCAAAGGAAGACCTTCTTCCCAATCTGCTCCCAATTCGGTACAGTAAGAGCTGCAGTGGAAATGTTATGTTGCACTTTTAGTTGTTTCAATGCTGTATGGAACTGTTTGGACATAAAGTTCGACCCCTGATCGGTTTGGATAATCAAAGGGATACCAAAAGTTGACATAAAAGTGGTTAATGCCCTTTGAATGGGTTTTGTGGTGATGGAGCGAAGCGGATAAGCTTCAGGATAGCGAGTACTCTGACACATTATTGTCAGCAGCTAACTATGTTCTGCACGGGAGCGAGGCAGCGGACCAACACAATCGGCCAAAAGATATTGGAAAGGCTTAGACACCACTGGAATGGGACACAAAGGGGCCACTGGTAAGCTTTGGTTCGGTTTACCCGTGATCTGACAGGTGTGACAAGTTCTAATATAGTCAGCGACATTTTTCTTTAGTTTTGGCCAAAAGAATCTTCGCATCACCCGGTTATAAGTTTTTCTAACGCCAGTATGACCTGCTGTTTCGCTATGGGAAAGACGCAACACAGCCTCTCTGAACGTAGAGGGAACAACGATTTGGACCACGTGGTCGCCAACAAATGTGTCTGTCCTCAAACCCCATTTACGGCACAATAATCCTTTATCTATAAAATAGCCAGACTGCATGTCCTTAATTTATCTTCTGAAACCACTTTATCAAACAGATCTTTTAAAGTAGGATCGTTCGCTTGTTCTTTCATTAGTGTCTCGCGAGAGATTCCGAAAAGTCAGACCGGAAAGGCGTCCCCTTGTGCGCCCCCACTGGAAAACATGCCTTCCTTGACAACCGCATCAGACACATCGTTAATAGAATCAGTTTCGACTTTTATTTTATCATCACCATTAAAATCAGTACATATGTCAACAGCAGGAACTTCAGAGTCAAATTTTTCAACTGCAACAGGTTCGGTTTCACTGATAGAACTTTCTCGCTGTTCATTTAACAGCGGGGGTAGGCATAGCAATGTCTGGCATAGACCTTACTGCTGTAAGCTCTTGGGATTCCAAATCACCAAAGACAGTGTCCCCGAGACTGTACAACAAGGTATCATTTTTATTTTCCACCGCACATTTGCGAGTCATAGAACGTGTAACGGCGCATGAAGTAAAAACTTTCCGGAATTGCTTACCCACTTCGTCTTCATACTTGTGCGGATTGTCTGTTACCACAGGGAAGAGTGCGCCACCTACCGCATGACCAGCTAGGTCATTCCTGAGCACAGGAGACACACCTGGTACTGGTATCTCAGTACAAACTCCCATCACGACCTCTCCGTTCACCAGTTCTGAAGACAAAGTAAGCATATGTAATGGAACAGTTGTATATCCTACCACAGTCTGAATAATGACACTGCGGCCAGTATACAAGTCATTTTTATATATACATATCATTTTTCAATGAAACTACTCCACTGGAAATGAAAGGAGGGTAACCAGAGGCTTCGCCTCGAATCAATGACTTGTCTTTTTGATCAATTGGGCAAGGAGGAGAAATTAGCTGAGAACTTGACTTTACCATAAGACCTACATATTTAGGGTCTTAACGGTTTTTACTAGGACATTCCTTTATCCAATGTCCTTTTTCGTGACACCCATGACAGGAGCGAGTGAGGATCAATTTCCCATCAGTGCCAGCTGCTTCTTTCACCTGGGATGAACTGCCTCTCTTGGAGGTAGACTGACTAAAACCAGACCCGGAAGACTGCGAACGAGAACCAGAACCCCCTTGGAAATCCCCCGAGAGGAGCCACCCTGGCGGGAACCACCACGGAAGCCTCGATTTGCAAAACTACCTTTTCTAATAAGAACAAATTAATCGGCTAATACTGCCGCTTCAGTTGCGCCACAGGCTTTACGCTCAGTTACGTAGGTGGCAACATCCTCTGAAACAGAATTTTTAAACTGTTCCAAGGTTATTATATCACGCAGTTTCTCATAAGTATCGGCTCCAGTTGCATTACACCACCGTGTGAAATGGAGTAACATTTTACGGTTAAACTTTACATGGGTGTTACCCTCTCCACACCTCCATTTTCAAAAATTTAAATGGTATGCCTCAGGCACCATCTCATAACTATTCAGAATGGCTTCCTTAACGGCATCATATGAGAACGTTTGTTCCTCACTAAGAGCAGAATACGCCTCTTGAGCTTTACCAACCAAGACAGAATGCGGCAACTATTTGATCATTTTCAGGCCATTTACAAGTTTTAGCAAGTCGCTCAAATCAAACAAAAAGTGTCCGGATCTTTCTCTGAAATTTTTGGAAGGAGTCTTAAATTACAGGCAATGTCAGCGTGATTACCCGCTGTCGGATTCAAAGAATGTCTCCGAGAGCTTTGCTCTTGTAATCGGTCATGTTCTAAGGTCAGATTAGCTTGTATGCGGACTTCTTCAAGCCTCAGTTTCTCCAATTCAGTTTCATTTCCATTTCTCTCTTTTTCTTTCGCTCTCATTTTTAATTCTAGTTCTCTTTCTTCTTGTTTCATTTTTAATTCTAGTTTTTTCATTTTGAAATCATATTTCATTTTTTTCAACGAAGTCAGTTCCTGAACTCCTCTTTCTTTTGTGTAGATGTGGGAGTACCAACCCAAAAAAATACCAGTTGTTTTAACTCTGCTTTACTAAAGGTCAAAAACACTGTATATGAAGGTTCTTGAATAAAATTTTTAACCTTCTCACTCTCGACTTTTGTAATTTCCTGCGCCATTATTACATTTTAACAGTTTTCACCGCTTTGAAAAAATGAACACTCTAAATGCAACACACGCCACCAGCAGAAGGGGGAGAGAAACACCATTCAAGGCAAACTAGCCTTAACCGAGCGGCCCAGCTAACTAAGCTTCGCCTGTACGTGCGACTTTACGGGAGGATTTAAGCCAACCAAACAAACATTAGACACCCCTTATTGGTGTCGATGGGTCCAGCCATTCCCAAGTAGCCTAACTGCGTATTGCCGGGGGGGCTCTGTGTCACAAAGCTCGTGTTGATAGTGAGGGAATGTGCGCAGCAGAAAAGCCAGCTAGTTCTCCTAACAACTTGCCATCGTGCTATGATAGGACGGAGGAACTGGGCTTGTAACCGAAAGGTCGCAATGTCGATTCCCTGGTAGGACACTGCCGTTGTACCCTTGAGCAAGGTACTTAACCTGCATTGCTTCAGTATATATCCAGCTGTATAAATGGATACAATGTAAAGTGCTATGTAAAAAGTTGTGTAAGTCGCTCTGGATAAGAGCGTCTGCTAAATGCCTGTAATGTAATGTAATATGTATTTGTAATAATGGCGGATCGAAGAAAAGGTTTTTAACTGTGACAGTATTTGAAGTGCTTGAAAAAGAGGATCTCAATTAGAAGCTTCATTTTCATGTTTATAGTGGAAGTTTGATCAACGGTGGGGACCTAGACAAAGTTCACTAAAAAAGGGAGTTCAGTGTTCTCCTTATTTCTTCTTATTCCACATCAACCTTCTGTACGCCACTCATCCAACAGCTTTTCAGAAAGACCACCTAGACTACCAAGTTTTGCTAGTAGTTCACCTAGTTGCATGTGCTCTTTTGCAAATAGCACAGATATTTTTTTCAGATGTTTACGATTTTACACAGGATAATTTCCCATCGATTAACATGTTTAGAATGTAAACAACAAACTTGCTGATGCAAGCCAGTCAGACGCTGGCATTGCCATAGGTACAGACCGTCTCTCTCTCTCTTTTGCAAAGCTTCCAATCGACGAGTTCTCTGGGAATAGGTAAAGCGCATTCAACCCAAACTAATATTAGTTTTCAGTTATAATTCATGCCAGCTAACGCACATATTTCATCATTGAACATAATGTTAAATAAAGATATTGACACTTTTTAGAATTGATTCTCCTCTCTTACCTGTTCAAAATATGTGATTTTGAGTGAAGAAAATTTGTTTTTTTGGTGTAGATTATGTGTTCAAAACATTATCCAAAATGTGCAATTTGGAGATGTTTTGGGACTTGGTAAAACCCTTGCAAAATTTCACTGCTTTAAGTTATCAACACAATTTATTTTGCAGTGATGGGAAAGGTTGGAGGTTTTATAATAATTTTGATGCGAGCTCGTGAATTTTGTGAAATAAAAATTAGTTGCATTTTTGTGTACATATTGCATATACCATTAATAATTCTTCACATTTCCTAAATTTTGATATGAAGTTCTGGTGGCACACATGTGCCCATCACATAATGCCACAGCTCTCTGCTGTGTGTTAGCTTTATTAGAGAGTAGTACACCCAGGTGAAAAGGGAGAAAGAGTTAAGCAAAACATGCATTTTCTTCTGGCAGAATAACTAGGACAAGTAGAGAGTATACATGAGGATATTACAGATCTGTCCCCATCCCTTTAATTACATAGTTTTACCGCATAGAGTTTATTTATTCAGTTTTTGTTAAGTCCATGTGATTTACCATAAAGAAACCTTCACCGCTTGTATAGAGCAAACTGATTGATGGTCAGCTGGCTACACTGCAGTTTAACCCTAAAACCTTCAAGGCTTAGAGAGCGCTCACTACCATGTGCCATGTCACCATTCAGTCATTCCAAGGTCTTGGAGGCTGAGGTGCCACTGGCTGATTAATAGAGGAACTCTAGAACCGTCCACTCATCTATACCAGCAAGTGCCATAACTACTGTATAGTGCATGATTTTCCATTTGAGATGGTATTCTAGGCTCATGTACATTTATTGCTGTAGACCAAGAGTACTTCTGCAGAAGTAGGAACATGCTAATGTCTCACAGCAGACCTATAAAAAGCCCTTCAGTAATTTGTATTGATTATCTAGCGATGTGACCATGTACTGTCTGTGCATCGATTTCCCATTTTGTCAAAAATTATAATTCATTGAAAAAAAGAGAAAAAAACAAAGAAGAACTGCGGAGGTAGATGTACTATCTTCCCTATTAGCAGTGATTTGAATTTGACTGTATCATACTTTGTTGATATATTGCTGATTATTGATGATTAAATAAACATGAAATATACTTTAACTATTCTCTATTTTTTTATTTTTATTTTATTTTAACTATTTTATTTTTGTTCAGTGTACGTATGTGGGCTGAAATTCTATTGAACAGAAGATGTGTTATGAAATGGGTGAAACACGTGATAAAGAACTAACGGTGATTCTAGCATAGGAAACAACTTGCATGAAATACATTTATTGCTCAAATAGCATATCAAGTGTTCTATTTTTACATGTGCACCCACACCTGCATTCTTACCACACGTGTACTATTGCACAGATTCCATCCTGACTGTAACAGTGGCCCAGGAGTTGTCTTTAGCTGTAATTTTACATTTCATAGCGGAAATTTAGATGATTAACAAGCAAAAATGTTTGTGTCTCATACAGTGCAATGCAGCTCTGTTTATTTGATTTAAATATCAACTTTTTCTCCTAGGGTCAGTTGATCTGAGGATTATTCTTTGACCTGCCATAGTCAAATGCATTGTAGAGTGTGTTCCTGGACCTCACGCTTTTCTTATCGTGCTGCCTGTGAGGAGACACACAGAGGAGGAGAAATTTCTGTGAAATTCTATGACTCTTCTTGTAATAATTCATGAGTAATAAAAATGTCATCCGATTTCATGTTTCTGAGGTGAAAGCCCTAGGTAACATCACTTTTCTAGAGACAAAAATATATATGACATACAGCAATGAAAATTATCTCGCTGTTTCGATCATCTCAAATGATTTGATCATCTCAAATGGAAAATCATGCACTGTACAGTAGTTATGGCACTTACTGGTATAAATGACTTCCAGAGTTCCTCTTTATTAAACAGCCAGCAGCACTTCAGTCTCTCAGCCCCGCAGGGAGTTTGCCAAAAGGCACCTAAAGGACTCTCAGACCATAAGAAACAAGATTCTCTGGTCTGATGAAACCAAGATTGAACTCTTTGGCCACAATGCCAAGCGTCACGTCTGGAGGAAACCAGGCACCGCTCATCACCTGGCCAATACCAACCCTATGGTGAAGCATGGTGGTGGCAGCATCATGCTGTGAAGGTGTTTTCAGCAGGCAGAATCGAAGAAACTAGTCAGGATGGAGGGACAGCAAAGTACAGAGGGATCCTTGATGAAAACCTGAGCTCTCTGGTGCAGGTTATGTAAAGAAATAAAATAAAAAATAAAAACTCAGATCCTGTTTTTTTTCCCCCCACACGCAGTTTCCTGTTTCTGTTAAACCCACGCGATTTACTGTAAAGAAACCTTCATCACCTTCTTGTATAGAGCAATCTGATTGGTTAGTTAGCTGCCTGCACTGCAGAGTTTAACCCTTAAGCCATCAAACTTTAGTGAGAACTCTCACTACCATGTGCCATGATGTCACCAATCAATCATTCCAAGGTCTGAGAGACTGAGGTGTTGCTGGCTGATAATAACTGTGTCCATGTGTATTATGTTTCATGGATATGAGAAATATATTTCAATTGTTTCACTCACATTATGCATTTAATTTCTGATTCTGGCCCTGTGGTGTAGACAACAGCCTGGATCCATGACAGATGCTTTAAACCGTCTCACATTGTCAAACAAATATCTTGAAGAAAAAAACAGGACCCAGTTTTCATTTTGCACTGATCTGTCACTTTAAGAATCAACTTTGAACATGGGGAGTCAGCATCATTGGAGGAAAGAGAAGGCGTTCACCTACATGTGATTTAGGGTCATACAAATTATCAGCTTATAAAAAGCGAACATTCAGTTACACCAGCTAATCTCGTTCAGGTTTGTCTAGTCATACAGTGTTACCGGTGCAGTGGAATGGAAGGTAAGAAAACTCATCAATGCTTTTCAATGTTGTCACAGGTTCTACCAGACTACAGTTTCAACTAAACTTGTTTTTCTCTCACTACACTGTGAAAATGTAACCAGCAGCATACATATGTGGGCTGAAATTCCATGTAGAAGATGTATTATTTAATGGATTAAACGGGAGATAAAGAAGAAACAGTGACTCCAGGATAGGCAAAAAAAAACTTGCTCACTTAGCATGTCAAGTGTTCTGTCTATTTTTACGTGTGCACCCGCACCTGCATTCTTACCACATCTGCACTCTTGCACCAATTTCATCCCGACTATAACAGTGGCCCAAAAAAATGTCTTTTGCTGTAATTTAGTATTCAGTATCATGAGGGAAATTTAGACAATTAACAAACAAAAATGGTCATGTCTTGTACAGTGCAATATAGCGAAGTTTCCTCTGTGTATTTTACTTTAATATTATCTTTGTCTCCGTGGGTCAGCTGATCTGAGGATTGTTCTGGTGGGTAAGAGAGGAGCTGGGAAGAGCAGCACAGCCAACACCATTCTCGGAGAGAAGCTGCTCAAATCGTCATGTGGTGCAAACTCGGATACAGCTAAATGTAAGGCTGCAACCAAGACTGTAAATGGGAGGAAAATCACTGTGGTTGAAACACCAGGGTATTTTTCTACTGAGTGCACTGATGAAGAGCTAAAACTTGAGATAGTCAAAAGCATCGTAGAGTGTTCCCCTGGACCTCACGCTTTTCTTATCGTGCTGCCTGTGAGGAGACATACAGAGGAGGAGAATAAAGTAGTGGAAGAGATTCTGAAAATGTTTGGGGAGGAGATTTTAAAGTACGCTGTTGTCCTGTTTACCCATGGAGACCAGCTTGACGACAACATGACCATCCATAAGTTTGTGGATGAAAACGACCACCTGAAAACACTTGTCCAAAAGTGTGGACACCGGTTTCATGTCATCGATAACAAATACTGGAAGAATCCCTCTGAAGGCCCCGATGATGAGAGAAGCAACGCTGCTCAAATCAAAAAGCTTATGAACACGATTGATCAGATGGTGAAGCAGAATGGAGGGAAGCACTACACCAATGAGATGTTCCAGGCTGTGGCAAAAGCCACTGAAGAGGAAATGGCAAAAGGAAATACCAGAGAAAAGGCAAAACACAATGTAATGAAAAAGTGTTTAATCAAGACAATAGGCACAACAGTAGGGTTTCTGTATGGTGCATTTGTGGGTGCATTTGTGGGTCTACGATCAGCTGCAGTTAAACTTGCTGCTGAAGGTACAGTAGCAACCAGACCACAGACAAAGGGAGAGGGAAATGCAGAAAAGGCCCAGGGGTGTGCGATTGCAGGGGCTAGAGCAGCAAGTGACGCACAGACTGTAAAGAAGCAGTAAGGAGAGCTACAGCTGCTGTAGATGAGAGAGCTATAGAAAAAATTAAAATTAAAATCCAATATATCATTAGAAATGTTCTAAAATTGTGTTGATAACTTTGACTAACAATTAAAAGAAAGAATTTTTTCCAAACACACTTTGGCCAGTTCAGCTAAAACTAATCCTAAATGTCTTCCATTATTTCATTTCTTTCTTACATTGAAAGCCATACACAAGGGATGTGGAGAGAAAACACTGTGCATCTGATCAGCCAACAAAATGATCTGTATCTATAAGTTATCACACAGGTGGTCCCAGTTGATATAATACAGTTGTATTTGATTGTCTAAATGCGCATTGTCTGTTGCTGAGCTAAAACACAAAAAAATACATAGTGATAATTAAAATGATCTGACTTTTTGTGTATTGTGACGTTAGATGTTCTGTGAAATTTTATGACTTCTTGTAATAATTCATGAGTAATAAAAATGTCATCTGATTTCATGTTTCTGTTCTGAGGTGAAAGCCCTAGGTAACATCACTTTTCTAGAGACAAATATATATATGATATACAGCAATGAAAATTCTCTCGCTGTTTTGATCATCCCTCAGTAGAGGCTTCTGTACACATGTATTGAACCATTTAATAAATGTATCTGTTAACATGTTGGGAAATAAAATACTAGTTATTTTGGGGTTCTCAGACTGTGAGTTTTATTTAGATGATTTAATCATCCACTCTACTTTGTGGGACTAGCACACTGGGCCAAGTTTGGACTCTTTTTAATTGTTTGGCCAGTCCTAAGCTGACACTGAATCTGGCCATGTGTGAGTTTGGTCATCTACCTCAGAAAAGGTTTTGGGCGAGGACAAGTTCGGCTACTGGGTTCTAAAATCGAGACCATCAGACAGTTCCCTGTCCCGACAACACAATTTGAATTATGTTGGTTCCTGGGAATGGTTGAGTACTTTGTAAACATTTCTCAGCCGTCACTTCTCCCTTAACTGACCTATTAGTCATAAGATCAGCTTTATGTGGTCTTCTGTCAGCAGGCTTTTGAGTGAATGAAAGCTCTCCTTGTTCCCTCTTTGGTTTTGTCTGCTCCCAATTTTGCTGTACCTTTCAAAATTGCTGTGAAAGCAAGTGATGCAGGTGCTAGTGCAGTCCTTCTTCAAGAAGACGTTCAAGGCATAGATCATCCCGTTTGTTTTTTCTCTAGTAAATTTCATAAACATCAACAGGTTTAACCTACTATTGAAAAGGAGGCACTCACCTTCATCCTCGCTCTGCAGCACTTTGAACTGTACGTTGGGTGTGCTCCCGATCTGGTGGCGGTTCACACTGATGACTCTGGATGAAAAACACCAATCAAAGTCTTATGCGTTGGCGTTTGATACTCTAATAATATAATTTGCATATATGTCACATCTGTGACAATTACTGTATTTATAGTAGACATCAGCTTATCTGAACACTGATTTACTGGTTTACTTTTAAGTCAATTGAGTTTCAGAACAAACTAAACAAGACTGGAACCTTTTAAATGACTCATGTGATGAACTGGTTCATAAATCCGACACATGAAATCACGCGACAACCGAGTGAAGGAATAACAAGAATTTATTACACAAAAACAAAAAGTTAGCAACAAAGAACTGGCTGGGAATGCCAGAATGTGCAGCGCAGTGAGTTGGCAAATTGACAAGCTAGCTAGCTACTATGCAGGTGAGTCAAAAAGGCAAGCTGGTGAAAATGAGAAGAGAGAGCTCCCGCTGGTAGAACTCGCAGCCTTTTTAAGAAGCATGATCCCAGCTGACCACGGTTAAGCAATCCGCGGCCTCGCCTCCCAGCTGGAAGCAATTTCAAGGTAATCGCTGGCTTCCACGAATGGCGTCCATAGATTACCTACTCAAATGAATATAAGTAGGTGACACGGTCCCCCCAAAAGACGTCACCAATAGGTGGCGGCACGGCCAAATCATATTTTACACAATTCATACAATTCATTTTTTTACACGTTTCATTAATTGTTCCCTGCACCATCAGGCCCATCATACCGTCTCACTCATCATGTCACCTTCTGTTCAGCACCTCCTTTAGCTCCGGGTTTCTTCAAACCCCACAGGATAAAGACGACAAGATAAATACAGAGACACAGAGAGAAAAGACAACAGGCGGAGAGGCAAAACGAGCTATAGGCCCACTATACAGGTGCATGGCTAAGAGCATCTGCAATTAGGTTTTCTTTTCCTTTAATATGTTTAACTTCTAGGTCGAAGGGTTGAAGAAATAAGGACCATCACATTAAACAGCGATTGTGATTAACCATAGAACGTAAATATGTAAGGGGATTGCGGTCTGTATGCACCACTAACGGTCCTGGCACCGAGCTGACATACACTTCAAAGTGGCGGAGCGCTAAAATGAGAGCTAAGGTTTCCTGTTCTATGACCGAGTACCGGGTTTGACAAGGAGTGAATTTTCGTGAGAAATAACCAACCGGATGCTCTACGCCCACGTTGTCTGCTTGTAGCAAAGCAGCGCCAGCACCTACCCCACTAGCATCCACTTGTAACACAAATGGACGATCGAAACGAGGAGCAGCAAGTACTGGCGCACTGCAAAGCAAGGCTTTTGCCGATTTAAAAGCCATTTCACATTGGTCCGTCCAGTGGAAGGAAACTTTGCCAGCAATAAGTTTGTGAGCGGAGCTACCACTGTGGAAAAATTCTCACAAAACCCCCGATAGTACCCGATCATCCCCAGGAAACGCATTAGCTCTTTTTTTGAAGACGGTACAGGGAAGTTGGTATGGCAGCAACCTTACTTGACACCGGCCAAACTTCCCCTTGCCCCACGACCTTACCCAGGTAAGTCACCGTCCCTTTAGCAAATTCGCACTTTGCTAAGTTGATGGTTAACAAGGCCTATGCCAGGCAATCACACAAGGCCTCCAACCGTGTCATGTGTTGTAGCCAGGTGTCGGAACATACCACCACATCATCCATATAGGCCGCACAGCCTTCCAAGCCCTGCAACACCCGATTCATTAGCCGTTGGAATGTGCTAGGCGCATTTTTTAAACCAAATGGCATTACCAAATAGGAAAATAACCCATTATGGGTAATAAATGAGGAGATCTCCTGAGCACGCGGCATAAGAGGCACTTGCCAAAATCCCTTGAGCAGATCTAATTTAGAGACAAATTTAGCTGACCTGAGCTGATCTACACAATCTTCCATTCTTGGTAAAGGAAAACTATCGGTTCTAGTGACAGCATTCACTTTACGGAAGTGGCTACAAAAACGATATGTCCCATCAGGTTTTCCTACCAAAATACAGGGAGAAGACCACTCAGAAAACGAAGGTTTAGCAATACCGTTTTTAATCATATAATCTATCTCCGCGACCAGGTACCTTTGCTTGGGTAATGGGACTCTATAATAACGCTGTTTTATGGGAATTGCGGAGCCCACATCAATATCATGAGTTGAAACATTTGTACGACTAGGGCCATCAGGAAATAAACAAAGGTATTTTTGAACCAGGTGGACCAGGTCAGCACGCTGTTCATTTGGCATGTATCTAAAATAATCCTCCAAAGACCGCAGGTACTCAGAATTTTTTAACTTTCCTCCGAAAACACCTTCTGCCACAATGTCTTCCCCTTCATCACTGGTCGGGGACATATCAAGACTGGCTAAGTCACGGCCCTCTGCAATCTGGGACAACAGAACAGACTGAACTGGAAGGGCAGGCTTGGAAGACTGTGCAGGCTCAAATAATTCCACTGAATGGTAAGGTTTAAGGAGATTAATATGACACAATTGTACTTTTTTCCTACGGTCAGGCGTAGAAATTAAATTATTCAAATCAGAAACACATTTTTCTACTTTATAAGGACCCACAAATTGGCGTGAAAGGGATTATTAGGCATAGGTAATAACGCCAGTACGTAATCCCCAGGGTTAAAACTGCGAAGCTTGGCCTTGCGATTAAACAAACGTTTCATTTTTGTCTATGCCTCTCCTAGCACCTTTTGGGCCGCAGCACAGGCGTGATACAGTCGGTATCGGAAGCCACTGTAATAATTTAAAATATTTTCAGGAGGTTTTGCTGTTTTCCAATCATCGGCTAACACAGCTGTAGGACCCCGAACCTCATGTCCGAAAACCAGTTTGTTAGGACTGAACCGTAGACTTTCTTGCGCAACTTCTCTTATGACGTTCTTCCCAATCTGCTCCCAATTTGGTACAATAAGAGCGCAAGAGAGATTTCAAGGTTGAGTGAAATCGCTCTAAAGCTCCCTGACTCTGTGGGTGATAAGCAGTGGAAATGTTATGTTGCACTTTCAGTTGTTTCAACGTTTTATGGAACTGTTTGGACATAAAGTTCGACCCTTGATCGGTCTGGATAATCGAAGGGATACCAAAAGTTGACATAAGTGGTTAATGCCCTTTGAATGGATTTAGTGGTGATGGAGCGAAGTGGATAAGCTTCAGGATAGCGAGTACTCTGATACATTATTGTCAGCAGATAACTATGTCCTGCCTGGGAACGAGGCAGCGGACCAACACAATCGACCAAAAGATATTGGAAAGGCTTAGACACCGCTGGAATGGGACACAAAGGGGCCACTGGTAAGCTTTGGTTCGGTGATCTGACAGGTGTGACAAGTTCTAATATAGTCAGTGACATTTTTTTAAAGTTTTGACCAAAAGAAAATCACCCGGTTATAAGTTTTTCTAACGCCAGTATGGCCTGCTGTTTCGCTATGGGAAAGACGTAACACAGCCTCTCTGAACATAGAGGGAACAACGATTTGGACCACGTGGTCGCCAACAAATGTGTCTGTCCTCAAACCCCATTTACGGCACAATAATCCTTTATCCAGACTGCATGTCCTCTAATTTATCTTCTGAAACCACTTTATCAAACAGATCTTTTAAAGTAGGATCGTTCGCTTGTTCTTTAATTAGTGTCTCGCGAGAGACCCTGAAAAGTGAGACCGAAAAGGCGTCCCCTTGTGCGCTCCCACTGGAAAACACGCCTTCCTTGACAACCGCATCAGACACATCTTTAACAGAATCAGTTTCAACTTTTATTTTATCATCAACATCCTCTGAAACAGAATTTTTAAACTGTTCCAAGGTTATTAAATCACGCAGTTTCTCATAAGTATCGGCTCCAGTTGCATTACACCACCGTGTAACATTTCACAGGTAAACTCTACATGGGTGTTACCCTCTCCAAGCCTCCATTTTCAAAACTTTAAATGGTATGCCTGAGGCACCATCTCATAACTATTCAGAATGGCTTCCTTAACCGCATCATATGACAATGTTTGTTCCTCACTAAGAGCAGAATACGCCTCTTGAGCTTTACCGACCAAGACAGAATGCGGCAACTATTTGATCATTTTCAGGCCATTTACAAGTTTTAGCAAGTCGCTCAAATAAAACAAAAAAAGTGTCCGGATCTTTCTCTGAAATTTCCGGAAGGAGTCTTAAATTACAGGCAATGTCAGCATGATTACCCACCGTTGGATTCAAAGAATGTCTCCGAGAGCGTTGCTCTTGTAATCGGTCACGTTCTAAGGTCAGATTAGCTTGTATGCGGACTTCTTCAAGCCTCAGTTTCTCCAATTCAGTTTCATTTCCATTTCTCTCTTTTTCTTTCGCTCTCATTTTTAATTCTAGTTCTCTTTCTTCTTGTTTCATTTTTAATTCTAGTTTTTTCATTTCGAAATCATATTTCATTTTTTTCAACAAAGTATGTTCCTGAACTCCTCTTTCTTTTGTGTAGATGTGGGAGAACCAACCCAAAAAACTACCAGTTGTTTTAACTCTGCTTTACTAAAGGTCAAAAACACTGTATCTGAAGGTTCTTGAATAAAATTTTTAACCTTCTCACTCTCGACTTTTGTAATTTCCTGCGCCATTATGAAACGTTTTCACCGCTTTGAAAAAATGAACACACTAAATGCAACACACGCCACCAGCAGAAGGGGGAGAGAAACACCATTCAAGGCAAACTAGCCTTAACCGAGCGGCCCAGCTAACTAAGCTTTGCCTGTACGTGCGACTTTACGGGAGGATTTAAGCCAACCAAACAAACATTAGACACCCCTTATTGGTGTCGATGGGTCCAGCCATTCCCAAGTAGCCTAACCGTGTACTGCCAGGGGGGCTCTGTGTCACAAAGCTCGTGTTGATAGTGAGCGCAGCAGAAAAGCCAGCTAGTTCTCCTAACAACTTGCCATTGCATTTGTAATAATGGCGGATCAAAGAAAAGGTTTTTAACTGTGACAGTATTTGAAGTGCTTGAAAAAGAGGATCTCAATTAGAAGCTTCATTTTCATGTTTATAGTGGAAGTTTGATCAACGGTGGGGACCTAGACAAAGTTCACTAAAAAAGTGAGTTCAGTGTTCTCCTTATTTCTTCTTATTCCACATCAACCTTCTGTACGCCACTCATCCAACAGCTTTTCAGCAAGACCACCTAGACTATCAAGTTTTGCTAGTAGTTCACCTAGTTGCATGTGCTCTTTTGCAAATAGCACAGATATTTTTTTCAGATGTTTACGATTTCACACACAATAATTTCCCATCGATTAACATGTTTAGAATGTAAACAACAAACTTGCAGATGCAAGCCACAGTCAGACGCTGCCGCTGCAATAGGCACAGACCATCTCTCTCTCTATTTTGCAAAGCTTCCAATGGACGAGTTCTCTGGGAATAGGTAAAGCACATTCAACCCAAACTAATATTAGTTTTCAGTTATAATTCATGCCAGCTAACGCACGTATTTCAGCATTGAACATAATGTTAAATCTTTTAAGATATTGACACTTTTTAGAATTGATTCTCCTCTCTTATCTGTTCAAAATGTGATTTTGAGTGAAGAAAATTTGTTTTTTTGGTGTAGATTATGTGTTCAAAACATTATCCAAAATGTAATATTTGGAGATGTTTTGGGACTTGGTAAAACCCTTGCAAAATTTCACTGCTTTAAGTTATCAACACAATTTATTTTTCAGTGATGGGAAAGGTTGGAGGTTTTATAATAATTTTGATGCGAGCTCGTGAATTTTGTGAAATAAAAATTAGTTGCATTTTTGTGTACATATTGCATATACCATTAATAATTCTTCACATTTCCTAAATTTTGATATGAAGTTCTGGTGGCACACATGTGCCCATCAAATAATGCCACAGCTCTCTGCTGTGTGTTAGCTTTATTAGAGAGTAGTACACCCAGGTGAAAAGGGAGAAAGAGTGAAGCAAAACAAGCATTTTTTTTCTGGCAGAATAACTAGGACAAGTAGAGAGTATACATGAGGATATTACAGATCTGCCCCCATCCCTTTAATTACATAGTTTTACTGCATAGATTTTATTTATTCAGTTTTTGTTAAGTCCACATGATTTACCATAAAGAAACCTTCACCGCTTGTATAGAGCAAACTGATTGATGGTCAGCTGGCTACACTGCAGTTTAACCCTAAAACCTTCAAGGCTTAGAGAGCGCTCACTACCATGTGCCATGTCACCATTCAGTCATTCCAAGGTCTTGGAGGCTGAGGTGCCACTGGCTGATTAATAGAGGAACTCTAGAACCGTCCACTCATCTATACCAGCAAGAGCCATAACTACTGTATAGTGCATGATTTTCCATTTGAGATGGTATTCTAGGCTCATGTACATTTATTGCTGTAGACCAAGAGTACTTCTGCAGAAGTAGGAACAGGCTAATGCCTCACAGCGGACCTATAAAAAGCACGTCAGTAATTTGTATTGATTATCTAGCGATGTGACCATGACCGATGTTGATCATGTTTCTTGAACTAGACGAGTAGCACAGCCTGTCTGTGCATCGATTTCCCATTTTGTCAAATAAGTTATAATTCATTGAAAAAAAGAGAGAAAAAAAACAAGAAGAACTGCGGAGGTAGATGTACTATCTTCCGTATTAGCAGTGATTTGAATTTGACTATATCATATTTTGTTGATATATTGCTGATTATTGATGATTAAATAAACATGAAATATACTTTAACTATTCTCTATTTTTTTATTTTAATTTTATTTTAACTATTTTTTATTTTTGTTCAGTGTACGTATGTGGGCTGAAATTCTATTGAACAGACGATGTGTTATGTAATGGGTGAACAGGTGATAAAGAACTACTGGTGATTCCAGCATAGAAAACAACTTTCATTAAACACATTTATTGCTCAAATAGCATATCAAGTGTTCTATTCTTATATGTGCATACACACACCTGCATTCTTACCACACCTGCACTATTGCACAGATTCCATCCTGACTATAGTGGCCCAGGAATTGTCTTTAGCTGTAATTTTACATTTCAAGGCGAAAATTTAGACAAGAAGCAAAAGTGTTTGGCTTGTACAGTGTAATTTCGCTGTTTATTTTAATTAAATAACATCTTTTTCTCCTAGGGTCAGGTGATCTGAGGATTGTTGTGGTGGGTAAGACGGGAGCTGGGAAGAGCAGCACAGCCAACAGCATTCTGGGTGAGAACCTGCTCAGGACATCATGTTGTGCAAACTCTGATACAGCTACATGTAAGGCTGCAACCACCACTGTTGATGGGAGGGAAATCACTGTGGTTGACACACCAGGGTATTTTTCTACTGAGTGCACTTATGAGAATTTAAAACCTGAGATAGCCAGGTGCATCGTAGAGTGTGTTCCTGGACCTCACGCTTTTCTTATTGTGCTGCCTGTGGGGAGACACACAGAGGAGCAGAATAAAGTAGTGGACGAGATTCTGAAAATGTTTGGGGAGGGGGCTCTGAAGTACGCTGTTGTCCTGTTTACCCACGGAGACCAGCTTGATAATGACATGACCATCCAGCAGTTTGTGGATGATAATGACCATCTGAAAACACTTGTCCAAAAGTGTGGAAGCCGGCTTCATGTCATCGATAACAAATATTGGAAGAATCCCACTGAAGGCCACGATGATGAAAGAAGCAACGCTGCTCAAATGAAAAAGCTGATGAACACGATTGATCAGATGGTGAGGCAGAACGGAGGGAAGCACTACACCAATGAGATGCTCCAGGCTGTGGAACAAGCCACTGAAGTGGAAATGGCAAAGGGAAAACAAGAGAAAAGGCAAAAGAGAGCGTAATGAAAATGTTTCTAATCCTGTTAGCAGGCATAACAGCAGGATCTCTGTGTGGTGCATTGCTGGGTACTGATGCAGGATCAGCTGCAATTGATATAGCAAAAGCGATTCAATCATGTGATACTGAAACTATAGTATTAGCCGGAGCGCACACAGCAACTATGCTAGCATCAAAGGTAGGGAAGCAATTGGCACTGGGACCTGGATTTGTAGATGGAGTAAGTGCCAGTATGGGTGCGATTGCAGGGGGAATAATTGGGGCAAATGCAGAAAGTGAAGTAGAGACTGTAGGAGAAGGCGTAAAGAGAGCCATATTTGCTGTAACAGGCACAGCTGAAGGGGAAAACCACTAAAAAACCATTAAATCAAAATACATCATTTAATACAAGAACCGAAGGCCATAAACAAAAATTTCTAACGATATAGTGCCATTCGTGACAATGGCTGGGATTTACTCAGATTTTGTTCTTCATTTTGATTAACAATTAAATTGAACTGTTTCCAAACACACTTTGGCTGAACTAATCCAAAATGTCATACATTTCTTCATTTTCTTTCTTAAATTGAAAGCCATGTATTCGGGGTGTGCAAAGAAAACACTGCATCTATTCAACCAACAAAATGATCTGTACCTTTAACAGGTATCAAACAGGTGGTCTCAGTTGATATAATCCAGTTGTCTAAATGGGCTGAGCGAAAACATTAAAGACATAACTAAAGTGGTAATTCAAATGATCTGAGTTTTTGTGTATTGTGATGTTAGAGATTCTGTGAAATTCTGCGACTCTCCTTGTGATAATTCACGAGTAATCAAAATTTCATCTGATGTCATGTTTCTGTGAAGAGGTGAAAGTCCTAGTCCTAGAGACGAAAATATATATAAGGTAATCTTTCTATTTTGATCATTCTTCAGTGGAGGCTTCTGTACACATGTACTGAACCATTTAATGAATGCATCTGTTAACATGTTGGGAAATTAAAACATATTATTCTGAACAATAAATTACCTTTGGTTTATTGTCTCTTGAATGCTCACTATTCTACTTTCCACCAAACTAATCTTCCAAAAATAATACCGCTAATAATACCGCTAATTCAATCAACCGGCAGTAAACCGCAACTAAGAAATTAGCTGTTTCAACTCGTCGCTACACAAAACATTGCACACAAATTTAGTGCCAGTCATTTCGGTGTCACCCCCCTCTGATGATGTCACCTGGTGCAGTCGGCACCCCCGCACCACCCTAGTGACGCCTCTGACACTGTTGGTTACCTCATGGAAAGAGAGACAGAGAGCACACCCACATAAAATAAATGAACATCTTCAAGCCTTCACCCTCTCACGGGTTCCAGGCGAAAACAAAAAGCTAAAATAAAAAAGACAAAAAAAGTAAAACGGAGCAACCAGCTCCTCCTACTTTCACATGGTGGTTTACTTTAGTTTTGTGCTGTTAAACATGTAAGCTAAAACTAAACAAAGAAACACACTCTCAGTGTGAGCTCCCGGTCTCGGCCCTGAACTGTGGAGAGCAGCACACCTTTAAGCACCTGGGCTGATTAGCGAAAGCAACCCAGGTGTGTGTGCTCTCTCCACCAGCCAGCGTTGCCGAGACCAATCCGCATCACCGCCAGACCGAATGACACAGAAACCTTTTGGGAAGAAATAATATATACAAAGCTGTGTATTTAAAGGGTTTTGGTTCAGATACACTCCTACCATATACAGTGCCCTCCAGCATTACTGACACCCTCAATTAACATGAACAAAAAATGCTGGATAAAATTAACTTTGTTTATCAAATTATTTCTATGCTCACCAATATGCAAAAATTATATCTTCTTATTATGATACCATTGTTCAGTGGAGAAAAATTATTTAAAAGGAAATAACTTCAGGTCAGCACAATGGAGCAGTGAATAGCACCTCACTGCAAGAAGGTACCGAGTTTGAATCCTGACCAAGGGCCTTTCTGTGTGGAGTTTGCATGTTCTCTCCCTGTCCTCGTGGGTTTCCACCAGGTACTATGGTTTCCTCCCACAGTCCAAAGACAAGCCGTAGGCTAACTAGAGTCTGCAAATTGCCCATAGGTTTGGATGTACGAGCGAATGGTGTGTGGGCCCTACAATAGATTGGCGACCTGTCCAGGGTATATTACTGCCTCTTGCCAACTGCATGCCTGCTATTCAAAGAAATGATCATCAAAAACCCACTCTGTGGGGACCAGAAACATAACTTAACCTTTTTTAGTTAACCCCAACAAATATATCAGGGTAAAGCATAAAAATATATAATAAAATATGAACTCAATCAGTTGTGTGATATTTACATAAAAGATAAGGCCTAGATACAGGGAAGAAATGAGAGAGTCACTGGTCTGGGTGTGTGAGCCCTGCGCATGTGCTTCATAAAAATACATAAAAAATGAAAATAAGTTACATTTTAAAAACAAACCACCCATTCTCGTATACCAATGGAAGTAAAATAGAAGGAATCTGGCCCTTACACAGTGGGTTACAAAATATGTGCACAACTACATACACCGCCAGAATGTTATGGCATGCACATCTTTGTTGAAAACGTACAAGCAAACTGCAGAGGAGTTACTAGTGATGAAGAGGTTTGAGGACTGCTTTGGAGAGGAAGCTCTGAAGTAATGTTATTATCCTTTTTACCCACGGAGGCCAGTTTGACTGATCAACTCTTGTTTCACTTCTTCTGTAATCTGAAAATGTATAGCAGGTACTGTCATTTTTCTGCTAAACACGTGATTTACCATAAAGACATCAGACCAGAGTAGTCTGATATGCTGGAATCCACTTGTTACGTGTTTGGCTAAGAAAGCAGGTCATTTCCTCAAAGAGCTACTCTTGACTTGCATGCTAGAACAGAAGGTCTGATCAGAACTGTCCTTTTCCAGTTCTTCAACTGACAAGATAATGGCAGGTATGACGGGAGGTAAGCAAGCAGCGATTTTGCCAACCTTTGCTTCGTGTTGTGTTGTGTGTAGAAGATTGATTTCTAGACAGTTATATTAGTGTGTAGATGACATATATCCATGCCTATATTTGTAAATGAAAATCTAATAAAGGTGCAATGATAATCTAAACCTGGTTTCAGATGCTAGCTGTGTAGCACACAAAGGTGTGAAAGTCTTCTTTAAATTGAGCAGTGTTATACACATTGGCCACCTGATTACATACAATTAATTCAAAGCTTATGCAGCCTCAGTTATAAATCCCAAATACCTCATGGATTTGGGATTCAAAAAAACCAAACTTGGCATCAAAATATGCACACATTTACACAAACTACAACCCATGAATGCACGCATTTTGGAGACTGTGGGAAACGGTGACTCTGATGGCAAAATAGTGAAATACAAAAAAAAGTCAGACTTGTTTCACTCAATTTCTTTCATTTCATATCAAAGTACACATAATCATATCCCTTGTCAGAGGAACATCTAGGCCTAAGTATTTTCGGTCTTCCAAGCATAAAATTCAGAGCTTCAGCTTATGCCATCAGACAAACGGTATACAGTCCCTCAGTAGATGCATACGATTAGAGTGCTCTTTTACTGCAGAATCCATTCGAATGCTGAACGTGAGGTCCCACAACGTGACTTCAACTTGATAGTGAAGGCTTCAATCTGGGAGACATTTACTTGGATATCTGTTAATATGCATGTTTTGTGTCAATGTATCCGACTTTCACGTTTGCAATTGTCATTTTAAGATGCAAGATAAAGTCCTGCATAATCAGACAATAAAGTGTTATAATCACATTGTATACTTTGAATAGTGCCTCATTACAGGCTGATAAGTGCCTCAACTTAGTTATTATTAATCGCTGGCTATGGCAGTCTAACCTTATGAAATTTGGGGGGGGGGGGGCAGGATGTCTATTTTGCTCCCCAGTGAGTTAGGCTTTGCTCCTCACACAATGTGCATCTTTGCATCCACTTTAATGTCTGACAACTTCGAAATTTCCAAAATTTTCTTTCATTAGTCATGCCAGAGCTATTTCCACCAAACATTATAGCCTCTTCCTCTGTACCGAGCGTCTTGTTGTCACAGTTCGTGAAGTTTCTCTTCTTCGTTTTGCAGACTGACTTCCCCATTCTCTGGGACAATTCAGTGGAATGATAAACTGATTTATATGCATATCAATATTCACAATGGGCATTCCATATTATGGTTAGTTGTGAGAGTTAACAGGGTGGGATACAAGGCTTGTGTGCATATGCAAAATTTCAAGTTAACTTTGATCTATAAAGAGAAAATTGCATGCAAGTGAGCATATGGATGGTTTTAGGCCATTCAGGATATTTTTGACCGTACGCATTCTTCTGTGCATACTTAAACTTTTCATGTAGAACCTACAACAAAGCTTTATAAATGAGGCCCCAGGTGTATGCTCTCCTGTGCATTTTATAAATATGACATTTTTTTTATTAGAATGTCATCTTTCCTAGGGTCAGCTGAACTGAGGATTGTCCTGTTGGGTAAGACAGGAGCTGGGAAGAGTAGCACAGGCGACAGCATTCTCAGAAAGCCGTTCAAAGCTTCTTGTTCTGGAAACTCTGATACAGCTAAATGTAAGGCTGCAACCAAGACTGTTGATGGAAGGAAAATCACTGTGATTGACACACCAGGGTATTTTTGTACTGAGTGCCCTGATAAAGAGCTAAAACCTGAAATAGCCAAATGCATCATAGAGTGTTCCCCTGGACCTCACGCTTTTCTTATAGTGCTGCCTGTGAGGAGATACACAGAGGAGGAGAAGAAAGCAGTGGAAGAAATTCAGAAAATGTTTGGGGAGGAGGCTCTGAAGTACGCTGTTGTCCTGTTTACCCGTGGAGACCAGCTTGACGCCAATATGACCATCCGCAAGTTTGTGAATAAAAATAGCCACCTGAAAACACTTGTCCAAAAGTGTGGAGGCCGGCTTCTTGCCATCGATAACAAACACTGGAACAATCCCACTAAAGGCCACGGTGATGAGACAAGAAATGCCAAAGAAATCCAAAAGCTGCTGAACATAATTGATAAGATGGTGGAACGGAATGGAGGCAAGCACTACACCAACGAGATGTTAAAAAATGTGACACAGGTCATTGAAGAGGAAACGGTAAAAATTAGGCAAGGACCTGGAGAACAGTTACCCGATAGCATTGTCGAAGCTATGGCAAAAGAGAAAGTAATGGAAAGGTTTTTAAAACAGGCGGCAGGTGTGTCAACAGGGGTTCTGATCGGTGCATTGCTCGGTGTTGGTGCAGTTACGGTATTACTTGTATGTCTTACAGTAAAAGTGTGTACGTCAGATGGTGGTACTGCAGCTGCAGCAGTGGCCGGAGCAGAGGGTGTAGTTGCAGCAGCCACAGGGATAGGATTGGGAGCAGCAGCCGGTGCTGCAGCTGGAGTAATAGCTGGAGTAGCGGCCTGTGTGGGTGCGATTTCAGGGGGGATAACAGGGGCAAAAGCAGCAAATACAGCAGAGTCTCCCATAGACGCTGCAGAGAAAGCCTTCCATGCTGTAACAGAACCAGCAGTGAAATGTGTTAAGGACAAAATTGATAAAATGATTGGCAAAAGTGTTGCAAAAAAGTGAGCTATTCTCCTGAAACCAATAACGGCTGAGATTAATTCAACAAGAAGTAAGAAATCCCCCACCCCCCTTATCCTGCGACTCCTTGACAGGAAGGGGGGGGGGGGGAGAAGAGTACAGAAGACGACATTGGAGATCTGTAGATCAGTCCACCCACCCCCACCCAGATTACATCCTTTCACCTCATAGCCACTTCCTTTATTCAGTTTCCTGTTTTCGTTAAACCCTTGTGATTTACCATAATGAAACCTTCATCACCTGAGCAAAGCAATCTGATTGTGGAGCGGGAAGCTAACGAGCCAGTTTAACCCTTAAGCCCTCAAATATTGAGAGAAAGCTCTCACTACCATTAACATTGTTGCTCTTCATTCTAGAATTGAAAGCTATGTACTGTTGGGAAACAGACAGTTTTGTGTATTCTGCATTTTGGAAGTTTCCGCTGGGCCCCGGGGGGGGAAGAGGGCGAGCCCCCCTGTTGTATTTCAATTTCAATGTGAATGGAACCTGTTTGAATACATAGGATGGGTTTGAATTTGAATGGTCCAATCGGAAGGAAGCATAGCCTCTTATCACCAATCAGAGGCAGCGCTCCAATTCTGGCATTATGCTAAATGTACCCACTCTAAACTGTACAAATCTAATCACCCACCAGTACTATTTTGAACTTTCTCGCTGAGTTGTTCCTGTAGCCGGCTGCTTAATAAATCTTCCTGTTTTTACTACAAACTTTTGATCTGCTTCTTCCTCGGATAACGGTCATTTTACTTTTCTTTTGGTAACATCTTGAATTACCAACAGTACTAAGGGTGTGCAGAGACAACACTGTGTATATGTTCAACCAATAAAATTATCTGTATCTGTAATCCAGCACACAACTGGTCCCCTGATATAGTCCACTTGTGTTTATTCATTATTGAAATGCCCACTGTCGGTGAACTGCTTCTTGTAATAATTCACAAGTAATCAAAATGTCATTTGATGTCACGTTTCTGTGGAAAGGTGCACGCCCTAGGCTACACCTCTTTTCTTGAGATACAAAACATATGATGATATACAGTAATGAAAATACTCTCACTATGTTGATCACTGGTTCGGTGGAGGCTTCTGCACACATGTATTTAACCATTTATTTAATGCATTTGTTAACATGTTGGGAAATTAAAACATGTGTCTGCACAATAAATTACTTTTGGTTTATTGTCTCTTTAATGCTCACTTTTCTACTTTCCACCAAACTACTCCAGACCTGCCAACCTTAGGAAAATATTTAGAGTACCACAATAGTCAGTGTAACGCTTAGTTCACATGCTTTCGCACGTACCACTTCGCTTTGCATGCACACACGCACACACAAGCCTTCGTTCATAATTCTAGTTTTGACTGTTGAAGTGATCAGGCAAAATTGTATAATTTGACCTGATTCTAAAATATTGCTTGCACTGCACTGGGCTATACTATGATATACTTGCAAGTCAAACATTTGAGTACAACTGCTTAAAACAATTTTTTTCATGAATAAGATTTCATTATATGTGTGCTTATACAAACAGATAACCGTAAGTGAATTGCATTCAATTATTTAATAACAATAGAAATAATTCATTTTGTATATTGTAACATGTTTTCATTTTTAAGTATTTACAGAAACTTACATAGTAATGTAAAAAAAAAAAAAACTGCTAGCCTACATCAAAACACATGCAGAAGAATCCTAAACTCATTCAATTGTTCTTTCTTCTCTTTTCTCTCATTCCCCCCTCATTTTTCTCCCGTATCTTCCCTCCATTTTCCATTGTCCCTCCCCTGACCTAGACTATTATTCACCAGCTCCGACGCAATTGGTCAGGGCGTTCCGCCGTTAACCCAAAAGATTGTGGTTCGAGCCACCACGGGAAGGCACACTTTACTCACATTTGTAGTCATCGCAGTTCACAGCACCTAAAACCACCGCGATTCTAAGCTATTACCTCACCAGCAGTGAACCACTGAACCAAGCGGCAAAGCTCCTTCACTAAGGGCATGTTCATGCCTCTGCGAGACAGAGAATGTTAAAAACCATCCAGTTCAGTAAATCCTGCTCTTCATATAGGCCTAGCATTTAATGTTATTTTACTGAATCTCGAATATGATGTGTTCATGTTTCATGCATTTTTAAATTGTCTTAATTTTCCCTTCAGTACATTTGTGAATGTCACATTGTCAAAAATACACAGAAAATTACATTGAACTGAATTTCATTAATATTTAGAAAATGTTTGAAGTATTGTCAAACTAAAATCTGTTCTGGATTTTGTCTGTTAATTGCATTAATATCCTTTTTCAGGAAATCCACCCAGAGCTTTTGGAAAAAAGGTCTTCTTTGCAATCAAACTAAGAGTAAAAGCAAATAGAAACTCCCAACGTAATCTGAAAATGCATCACATCCGTTATCTGTATTTTAATTTAGCAGCTCTTACATTGAAATGCATTTACATTTAAACTTGTAACAATAAATCTTTGATTTTGACCTATTACCTTCCTCAGGCCTTGATGATGTTCACCACTAGGTGGTGCAATACATCTATGTGAAACTGTCATTTTCCAACACTTACATCACACCACATACAATCTCTGAGAAGTGTTGTGATGCCTGCAGCACACAAGGACAACAGGATGCCCAGCACGGGGCTTGAACCCACAAACCTGAGATTCAAACTCATGCGCTGAACTGAACTAACAACTGAGCTAGCCAGGCTATGGACTTTTTTATGGTTCAAATAAAACACCATGCTGCCTTGTAACCTCTCCCTGACTTTGCAGAAGCAAGCTGTGAAAAACCAGGATTTCTCTTCTAGAGTGTCAGGGGAAGCAACGATTTTTTTACAACCTCGTAGGACTGCGCTTTAATATTTGAAGAATCAGCTCCCTAAAAATCCCGAAACTCCGATGGAGGTTTACGGATGGAAAGTGGGAAACTATCCTCCACAGTACATATTACACAAGTTATTTTGAGAATACAAGAAATACATCAAAATGTCTAGGACTATTTGTGAATCATAATGATTTTGTATTCTAACCTCAATGCTGTAATCAAAAAAAAAAAAAAAAACAGAGCAGCTACTACAAGGAGTAGATATTTTGTAACACAAACTGGAGAATAGGAGCCTGTGCAATCTTGTGTATTCCCAAAATCCATTGCAGGACTTTGAGGCCGATCATGAAGTGATGTAATAGGCCT
>NC_057947.1:34014938-34054938 GCF_018555375.3 Anguilla rostrata
GCCGCCAGCAGGTCGCTCAGGGGAGCGCTCTCCTCGCTCGACTCGGCCAGACGCTGCAGCAGCTCGGGGCTCTTCCCAAAAAAGTCCCTGCAGAGGGACGGACAGACGGACAGACAGAGAGAGAGAGAGACAGACAGAGAGAGAGAGAGAGAGAGAGAGAGTGAGAGAGAGAGAGAGAGAGTGAGAGAGAGAGAGAGAGGCAGACAGAGAGAGACAGACAGACGGACAGAAAGACAGACAGAGAGAGAGAGAGAGAGGGAGGGAGGGAGGGAGAGAGAGACAGACAGAGAGAGAGGGAGGGAGAGAGACAGGAGAAATGTGAGGGGGGAGAGAGACAGAGATGTGCTCTGAGATGAGAACATATGTACAGGCACACTCATGCACACTCTCACGGGCACACAGGCACAGACAGACACAAATGCGCGCACACACACACACACATACATACATACATACATACATAAAATCACACATTCTCACATGCACCCATGCGCACACACATGCATGCACAGACAGACAAACACGCGCTCACGCATGCACACACACATGCACGCACGCACACGCAGACAGACGAGCATACACGCACACAGACACACAAACAAACACACACTCACACCTGCGCAGACACACACACACAGACAGACGCGCACACACACACATAAACATAAACACACCCACAAACAGACACACAAACAAACAGACACACTCACACCTGTGCACACACACACACGTCTCTCATTAAAAGTGTATGAATGTCAGCGCTGAGCAGCGGTGCAGTCTATGTCTGGCCTTCCCTACAGGAGACTCACAGGGAAGGCTTGGCCAGGGCGTGAAAACCCCCCATCACCAGGAAGTTCCCCACAGAGCTGCAGTACCTGGAGAGAGAGAGAGAGAGAGGGGGAGAGAGAGAGAGAGAGAGGGGGAGAGAGAGAGAGAGAGACAGAGAGAGGGGAGGGGGGGGAGAGAGAGGGGGGGGGGGGGGGAGAGAGGGGGGAGAGAGATCGATCAGAAACGCAGCTGCAGAAACGCTAATTAACATCCTTTCCCGCTGGAGAGCTCCAAACAGGACAAGCACTGATTTCCCTTTGGTACTGCAGAGCAGGAACCCGCGGAGTTTCAGCTGGGCTCTCGTTCTCTCTCTCCTTCTCTCACCGAAAACAGCTGAGGTGCACAGCTGAGGTAGAGCCAGCACGAGCAGTCTGGTAAAGATCTGCCTGAAGAATGTGACTGAAGTGCGTCCAGGCGCTTATATCGATCTTGGCGGACGGCGGCGGCGGCGGCGGCGGCGTTTAGTCTGACATCACGCGCTGGCGCGCGGGAGACGCACGCAACGCGATACGCTGGATTCCAGTCAGCCTCAGAGCGAGCGCGACCGCAGCTCGGCTGGCTCCGGCCCGACTGCAGGAACTCGGAGAGAGACGGGGCGTCCCGCGAGGACACGGCCACGCCCGGATACGTCCCAGAGACGGCGGGAGAGACAGCGCGGAAAAGGAAGACGCCGGAAAAAGCTGAGAAAAATAAACTGGGGGTAAAAATATGTTGTACCATTTTTTCCATAATCACAAATCACCATGACTACCGGTGGCCTGATGTACGCTTATAATCATTATACAGCCCATTTATCCCCCACAGATTTGGCCTTTACACAGAGTGGGGTGTGTGGAATGGGTGTTGGCGGGTTTGGGTGGCAGCAGGTACGGGTAGTGACGGGTACGAGCGGCGGTGGGTTTGAGTAGCGATGGGCTTGAACAGCAGCGGGTTTGAGTAGCGGTGGGTACAGGCGGCGGTGGGTACAGGGGGTCAGTGGGTACAGGCGGTCAGTGGGTACAGGCGGAAGGCGGGTACAGGCAGGCAGTGGGTACAGGCGGAAGGCGGGTACAGGCGGGTGGCGGGTACAGGCAGACGGCGGGTACAGGTGGTCAGTGGGTACAGGGGGTCGGCGGGTTTGAGTAGCGGTGGGTACAGGCGGTCGGCGGGTACAGGCGGTCAGTGGGTTTGAGTAGTGGTGGGTACAGGCGGGTGGCGGTACAGGCGGCGGCGGGTACAGGGGTCGGCGGTAGAGGCGGGTGGCGGTACAGGGGGTCGGCGGGTACAGACGGATGGCGGGTACAGGGGGTCGGCGGGTACAGGCGGGTGGCGGTAGAGGCGGGTGGCGGTACAGGGGGTCGGTGGGTACAGACGGATGGCGGTACAGGGGGTCGGCGGGTACGGGTAGTGGTGGGTACAGGCGGGTGGCGGTACACGGGGTCAGTGGGTACAGGCGGATGGCGGGTACAGGCGGTCAGTGGGTACAGGCGGGTGGCGGTACAGGGGGTCAGTGGGTACAGGCGGGCGGTGGGTACAGGGGGTCGGTGGGTACAGGCGGGTGGCGGTACAGGCGGCGGCAGGTTAGAGTAGCGGTGGGTACAGGCGGGCAGTGGGTACAGGCAGACGGCGGCGGGTACTCACTCTTTGTAGGTGTCCAGGAAGGTGGCGGCGTGCTCCAGCATCACCAGGCCCTTGACGTCGCGCTGGCGGCCGCGGCGCAGGAAGCCGGTCAGCGAGACGGAGTGCTGCCCCGTCAGGTGGCACAGCCGGCTGAAGTGCCCCGCCAGCGTCTGGAGCAGCGGGTTTAGGGCCGGGCCCAGAGCCGCACCCAGGGTCTCTACGGGAGAGCGGGACGGCGGCGTCACACACGACGCTGAGCGCTAAGCTAAACACAGCACACACGACGCTAACCGCTAAGCTAAACACAGCACAAACGACGCTAAGCTAAACGCAGCACACACGACGCTGAGCGCTGAGCTAAATACAGCACACACGACGCTAACCGCTAAGCTAAACACAGCACACACAAAGCTAACCGCTAAGCTAAACACAGCACACACAAAGCTAACCGCTAAGCTAAACACAGCACACACAAAGCTAACCGCTAAGCTAAACACAGCACACACAAAGCTAACCGCTAAGCTAAACACAGCACACACGACGCTAACCGCTCAGTTAAACGCAGCACACACGACGCTAACCGCTGAGCTAAACACAGCACACACGAGGCTAACCGCTGAGCTAAACACAGCACACACGACGCTAACCGCTGAGCTAAACACATAAAATGCTCAGGTCCAAACCGCTAGCACAGGGGACGTGACGCTAACCGCTCAGTTAAACCTGCTGAAGGCTCAGGCCCAAACCGCTAGCACAGGGGACGTGACGCTAACCGCTCAGTTAAACCTGCTGAAGGCTCAGGCCCAAACCGCTAGCACAGGGGACGTGACGCTAACCGCTCAGTTAAACCTGCTGAAGGCTCAGGCCCAAACCGCTAGCCCAGGGGACGTGACGCTAACCGCTCAGTTAAACCTGCTGAAGGCTCAGGCCCAAACCGCTAGCACAGGGGACGTGACGCTAACCGCTCAGTTAAACCTGCTGAAGGCTCAGGCCCAAACCGCTAGCACAGGGGACGTGACGCTAACCGCTCAGTTAAACCTGCTGAAGGCTCAGGCCCAAACCGCTAGCACAGGGGACGTGACGCTAACCTCTCAGTTAAACCTGCTAAAGGCTCAGGCCCAAACCGCTAGCACAGGGGACGTGACGCTAACCGCTCAGTTTAACCTGCTGAAGGCTCAGGCCCAAACCGCTAGCACAGGGGACGTGACGCTAACCTCTCAGTTAAACCTGCTGAAGGCTCAGGCCCAAACCGCTAGCACAGGGGACGTGACGCTAACCGCTCAGTTTAACCTGCTGAAGGCTCAGGCCCAAACCGCTAGCACAGGGGACGTGACGCTAACCGCTCAGTTAAACCTGCTGAAGGCTCAGGCCCAAACCGCTAGCACAGGGGACGTGACGCTAACCGCTCAGTTAAACCTGCTGAAGGCTCAGGCCCAAACCGCTAGCACAGGGACGTGACGCTAACCGCTCAGTTTAACCTGCTGAAGGCTCAGGCCCAAACCGCTAGCACAGGGGACGTGACGCTAACCTCTCAGTTAAACCTGCTGAAGGCTCAGGCCCAAACCGCTAGCACAGGGGACGTGACGCTAACCGCTCAGTTAAACCTGCTGAAGGCTCAGGCCCAAAGCGCTAGCACAGGGGACGTGACGCTAACCGCTCAGTTAAACCTGCTGAAGGCTCAGGCCCAAACCGCTAGCACAGGGGACGTGACGCTAACCACTACATAAGCATCCCTGGCTTGTTTTCAATTTCCATACAGAAAACCCAAATGTATGAAATGAATGTTGGGGGAGCAAGGCTTCATGGACCACACCGTGGAGGTACACCTGCTGTCAATCACCCACTTGACGCACCAAACAAAGGTCTAACCTTTGAAGCTATGCAATGTCATGGAATCAAATCGGCAAGTCACTGATTGAGCATGGTAGCCCCGCCCCTTTTGGGGTTCACAAAGCCTCACTGTCCCATCACTAACAGTACTACAACCTCATCGCTACAACATTCCCATTGCTGCGTGACCATGATGGCTATATCCCATTCTCAAGTCCTACCCAAACTCCCCGCCCCCCCCCACCCTCCCCATGGTGCTGTGGCCGCGCCTCACCCAGGCCCAGCAGGGGGCGCAGTATCTGGCTCTTCACGTTGCTCAGCTTGCAGTAGAACCTCCGCTCTGCGGCGGCCAGCTCGTGCAGGCTGGCGATGAAGCCCATCACGTTCCTGTCCGCCAACGCCAGGCAGCTCTGCCCGCCCGCGAACACGCTGCTCACGTAGCCCAGCTGGGAAACCAGAGAGAGGATCCAAAGGGATAAACCGCCAATCACAGCAGAGCGATGATCAGCAACCAGAGTGTGTACATGTTCAGTGTGTGTGTGTGTGAGTGTGTGTGTGTGTGAGTGTGAGTGTGTGTGTGTGTGTGTGTGTGTGAGTGTGAGTGTGTGTGTGTGTGTGTGTGAGTGTGTGTGTGTGTGTGTGTGTATACACTCACGTTCATGCAGAAGGGCAGGAGGACGGGCTGCTGGGTGTACCCCCCTGTTTCGGGCGGGGCGCTGCTGGAGGCCCCGTCGCGGACCTGCTGGCCGCTGTAGTACAGGATGGGCTGGAAGCAGTCCCCGTCCGCCAGCAGGACCGTGTGCTGCTGCCCCGCCGCCACGTCCCACACGCGGATGCCCTCCGACATCTGCGGGACAGGAGGAGGGGGCGGGGTTAAAGTAAGAGGGGGGGCGGGGTCAATGTGTGTGGGAGGGGGGCAGGGTTAAAGTAAGAGGGGGGCGGGGTTAATGTGTGTGGGAGGGGGCGGGGTTAATGCATGCAGGAGGGGGAGGGACTAATGAGGTCGGGAGGGGGCGTGGCTGGAGAAAGGCTCCGCCCAGAGGCGCTCCACCCTACCTTAGCTAGGCGGGGCACGGTGCTGGGGCACTCCATGTGTCCCAACTGCCCCGAGCTGTTACTGCCCCAGGAGAACACCTGAGAGGGGGAGCGAGAGAGAGAGAGAGAGACATGACATTACACCAGCTAAAATACACAAATGCCACACACACACGTACAAAGTTGTATTCTGTTCATATGTTTATTGTCTGTTGTACCCACGCTGTGGCAATATGTACATATATACGTCATGGCAACAAAGCTTATTTGAATTTGAATTTGAGAGGGAGAGAGGGAGAGAGAGAGAGAGAGACACACACAGACAGTCAGTTGTGTGTTGTACAGTCTCTGTGATTGACAGGCGATGGCTGTGATTGACAGGCGGTGGTTGTGATTGACAGGCGATGGCTGTGATTGACAGGCGGTGGCTGTGATTGACAGGCGGTGGTTGTGATTGACAGGCGGTGGTTGTGATTGACAGGCGATGGCTGTGATTGACAGGCGGTGGCTGTGATTGACATGCAGTGGTTGTGATTGACAGGCGGTGGTTGTGATTGACAGGCGGTGGTTGTGACTGATAGGCGGTGGCTGTGATTGGCAGGCGGTGGCTGTGATTGACAGGCGGTGGCTGTGATTGACAGGCGGTGGCTGTGATTGACAGGCGGTGGTTGTGATTGACAGGCGGTGGTTGTGATTGACAGGCGGTGGTTGTGATTGACAGGCGATGGCTGTGATTGACAGGCGGTGGCTGTGATTGACATGCAGTGGTTGTGATTGACAGGCGGTGGCTGTGATTATGATTATGTGATTGACAGGCGGTGGCTGTGATTGGCAGGCGGTGGCTGTGATTGACAGGCGGTGGTTGTGATTGACAGGCAGTGGCTGTGATTGACAGGCGGTGGTTGTGATTGACAGGCAGTGGCTGTGATTGACAGGCAGTGGTTGTGATTGACAGGCAGTGGCTGTGATTGACAGGCGGTGGCTGTGATTGGCAGGCGGTGGCTGTGATTATGATTATGTGATTGACAGGCGGTGACTGTGATTGGCAGGCGGTGGCTGTGATTGGCAGGCGGTGGTTGTGATTGACAGGTGGTGGCTGTGATTGGCAGGCGGTGGCTGTGATTGGCAGGCGGTGGCTGTGATTGGCAGGCGGTGACTGTGATTGGCAGGCGGTGGCTGTGATTGGCAGGCGGTACCTGAGACTGTGCAGTCAGGGCTAAGGAGTGGTGAGCCCCCGCTGCCACTCGCACCACCTCCTTACTGCTCAGGCTCTTAATACAGAGCGGCTGCAGCCTGGGGATCAGAGCACTCAAAAGAGAACAAGCACGAAACCGTCCAGACCCACGGCGCAACTTGAATTCTGACTGATATACCCAGGGCAATATTTTCACTGGAGACTTGACACCGCCGTATAAATTCAGAGTCCCAGGTCATTTGTGAATGGGCAAAATTGATTTTGAAATGAAACACTTCATGCTACAATCATGATAAGTGAAATGACTGTGCTGTGAAGTTTAGGAAGCAAACAACAAGGCTGAATCCTTCTGACGGAATGTACATAAAGTATACGCTCAGATCGCATAGTTTCACTCACTGTGGCCAAGCGGAATCGATAACGTTTCAGAACACGTATAACGTTAAAAGATTTAATTCAATGTTCTACTGGGAGTTTTGCCGTTTAGTGAGGGTGTGACAGAAAATGAGTGAGTGAGTGAGTGAGTGAGTGAGTGAGTGAGTGAGTGAGTGACCACACTTTGCCACACATAGCCCACGGCACCAGTTACTGCGCGACAGAGACAGAGGGGGAGAGAGAGAGAGAGAGTGAGAGACAGAGGGGGAGAGAGAGAGTGAGTGAGAGAGAGAGAGAGAGACGGACATGCTGACCGTTTCGCAAACAGGTGCTTCTCGCAGTTATTTCTTCCACAGAAAGGAAGTTACATTTCTCAGAAATTCACACGCTGACATTTTCATTTTGCGCACACTCTACTTGAGCTCAAAAGCGTGATGTGGCATGGCTGCTCATTTACTCTGATCCACAGGGAGGCACAGCCAAGATTAATCGGATTCCGATTAATTATTCACAACAATAATCTAAGCGTTTTTCTCCCCTGGCGATGCACAAAAACAACCCTCTGCACAGTTTACACAGTAAAACAAACTGGAGGGGGAAAACAACAACAACAACAACAACAACAACAACAACAACAACAGCAACAACAACAACAACAACAACAACAACAGCAACAACAGCAACAACAACAACAACAGGCTTTTTGGGCGAGAGCGCGATGACTAATTCAGCTCAGGCGCCTCGACCCGTGGGTGCGTGTGTGTGTGCGTGTGCCCGGAGAAGCGCGACATGCTGACGGCACAGTCTCACGCTGAAGCCGCCGCCAACACCCCCCCCCCCCCCCGCTGGGCGCCATCTGTGGCCGAGCCGAACGGGGAACTGCAGGGCGGAGGACGGCGTGAGCCGAGTCCAGTGAAGAGCACAGACTCTGACGTGCTGGTCCCGCCCGCCGGTATAAAAACCCAAAATAACAGCCCAACATGGCCGCATTCCGTCACGTTTCACAGCCACATCTACATCCCGGTGCTTTCACCCCCAGGCTTCCTCCGGCTCGGTGTGGAGCGTCACCTCCAGTTCTGCGCCCGGTCAGGTCTGAAACCTCGCTGGTGGCCCGGCGGACAGAGCAGCGGACTCACACCTGACTAACACGCTGTACCGGCGCTGGTCCAACACAAACGAGCTGGCACGTCCATCTTTAGTTATCAGGGAAATTATGACGGGAAAAACTCCTAAGTCACAATCTAAAAAAACCACTATAGCGCCAGCTTTCGCAAGAAGCTACGGTTTACCCAAGATTCATAGCGTTATCAGCGGAGCTTGCGGCCCACCTGCAGCGCAGGTGCGTAAGCTGCAGGTACGCAGCTGGAATACTTTCGGACACAATGCAGGTCCAGTTCGTTAGGGATCTGTCTCAGTGTGAGCTGGGCCTCCTGGAGCAGCTCCTCCCCCAGGCCAAGGCTGCTCGGCTATGAGGAAGCGCATTCCTCTGCGTCCTGAGCGCTCTAATCTCCTGCACACAAGCACTGCCTGAGGACAAAGAGTTCTGCCCCCCCCCTGCCCCCCCTGCCCCCCACCCCACCGCCCCCAAAAGGCAAGAACAGACCTGCTGGCGCAGAGAAACAGGTGAACCCTAGAACCCCTACACACACAGGTGCATGCACACACACACGCACGCACGCACACTCCTGCGTACTTACACAGAGCCCTATGTAAAGACACACACACACAAGCGCATGCACACATACACACACATGCACGCATGCACACACACACACACACACGCTCGTGCGTACTTACACAGCGCCCTATGCAGGGACATGAGGTGAATAAAGTAAGTACCCTGAGAGAGCAGTCCGGGCAGGGACAGCCTCCTGCTCAGCCCCCCCGCCTCCTCCTCCCGAATGTCGCCCAGGCTGGAGCTCTTCTTGCCCTGCATGGACTCCTCCAGGCGCACCTGCTCCTCCCGCGTCTCCTTGCAGCCCTCGGGGGCGGGCCCCGGGACGCAGCCCCCGCCCACCCCCGCCCCGGCGGGGTAGTAGTAGCTCATGACCTTCTTCAGGGACAGCGCCTCGTAGGTGGAGGCCACGCGCTCCCCCACCGCCGAGGCGCACGACACCACCAGGCTGTTCAGGGCGGAGCCCACCGCGGCGGCGGGCAGGGGGGCGGGGTCCAGGTCGGAGGCGGGGTCGGGGTCCAGGTCGGGGTCGGAGGGGTCCGCCAGCTCGCTCAAAGGCTGCAGCGAAGAGAGAGGGGGGGGAGGATAAAGCTGAAACCGCACAGCAGCTGTAATGGGTAAGGAGCTGGTCTTGTAACCTAAAGGTCACAGGTTCGATTCCCGGGTAGGACACTGCCCTTGTACCCTTGAGCAAGGTGCTTAACCAGCATTCCTTCAGTACATACCCAGCTGTATAAATGGATGTGAAAGTTGTGCTCTGGATAAGAGCGTCTGCTAAATGCCTGTAATGTAATGTAATGAGACCCTGTAACACTCAGCCCTCCTTAGGGAGAGGAACGCGGGGCCGGGTGCCTCTGTGTGAAAGATTTCGGGTGCTGACCTGAGCGCACTGCACTGCGGCGGGCCCCCTGCTGGCCTGCTCGGCGGCCGAGTGGTCCGACAGCCTCTTCAGGTAGTCCTTCACCGCCTGCTCGTCGGGATAGGGCGAGTTCTTGGACCCCGGCCCCGTTCCCCCCGGCGTTTTACAGCAGTCCCCCGTCTGAGGGGCGGAGTCGGGGTCCGTTTCGGGGGCGCCCCCCCCCGCCGGCTCCGGGCCCTCGGCCCCCCTGTGGCCGGACCGGGCGGGCGTTCTCTCCAGGGGGCGGGGCTCTTGAGGGGCCTCGTCGAGCGCGGTAAGAGGGGCGGAGCCAGACAGCGCCGGCTCCGAGGGGGAGGCCCGGAGCCTCTGCGCGGGACAGCCAAGCCCCGCCCCCAGCCCCGCCTCCCCCTCGGCCAGCTCCACCCCCAGGGGGCAGTAGTGGTTGTCGGAGATGATCACGTGGTCCTCCTTGTCGGTCATGGTGAGGAGCAGCTGGTTGCACTGGCCGCACAGCTTGTCCTCCTGCGGGGGGCGCCGCTGGGCCTCCTGGGGCGGGGGCAGGCAGCGCACCAGCGCCAGGCTGTGGGAGCCGCCGCAGGCCACCTGCAGCACGTACCTGCCCGCCAGGTGCTCCACCTTCTGCGGCTGGCAGACGGGGAAGAGGCCGCTGGCGACCAGGCCCAGCTGGCAGCCGCTGCCCCAGGCCCAGACCTCGCGGCGGGCGGAGAGCGCCAGCGTGTGCTGCTCGCCGCACGCCAGCTCCAGCACGCGCACCGCCTGCGGCGGGCCGGCCTCCGGGTCGGCCACGCCCACGGGGGTGGGGTTGGGCACCGTGCTGCGGCCGGACAGCCCGCACTGGCCCGCCGCGTTGTCCCCCCACATGTGCACCCCGCCGTCCTCCGTCACCGCGCCGCTGTGGAAGGCGCCCGCCGCCACGAACACCGCGCGGTGCCCGCCCAGCGCCGCCTCCAGCACCGGCCCCGCCGCGCCCGACGCGCCGTCCTGCTTCCACGGCAGCTCGCCCAAGCTGTACACCTGCCCACCTGGAGGCACACGGGTGAGAGCGCTGCTTTAGAGCCAGGCGGAGCGACCGAAGGCGACCAGACGCAGACGTCTAAAGCAGCAGCAGCAGCAGCAGAAGTGCACAATCGCTACGCCAGCAGCAGTGGCAGCCCACGTCAGATCAACAGTCAGGAGGTGAAAAGGTGAAAACAGGATCAGGTGATGAAAAGCAGCAACACGGTGTGTGAAGTACTGGTTAAGATATACCCTCAAATTCGTTCTTTCCAGACCATGCATTCCTAATCAACACTTAGGAAGCGTTCATCACAAGCACTGTTTCAGTGAAACAATAGTGAGGAATATATGTGGACAATGTGTGGCAATATAGGTTTCCCCTTGATAAAGGTGCCACCACAATTTCCCCAGCAGAGAGTTCTCTCTCTCTCTTACCCTCTGCCAGGAGAACTGCATGATGGGTCCCCAGGGCGGCCTGCAGCACCGGCCTGGACAGGAGCACTCTTTCTGGGGTCAGGCTGCAGGAGTAGCCCTTCCAGGCATGGAGCAGGCCTCTCTCCCCAGAACTATCCTCCCCCTCAAAGCTGCGAGAGAAACACGCGGCCAATCACGGAACAGCAAGAATGTGGAGACAAACACACGGCCAATCACTGAACAGCAAGAACATGGAGACAAACACATGGCCAATCACTGAACAGCAAGAACATGGAGACAAGCACACCACCAATCATGGAACAGCAAGACCGTGAAGACAAACACACGATCAATCACAGAGCAGCAAGAACAAACACACAACACACCATGATCTCAACCACCTTCCCTCAGAGAGAAAATAATGTAAACACCACCACTGTGTAAAGAGTCGGCAAATTGCCACACAGGTCCTGAGATAAACGTGCGCAGCACTTCTCAACAGCGAGATCCACAGCACGTGATTACATATTTTTAAAAAGGCCCAGTGTCCAAGCAGTAGCTTGTCATCTCTATTGAACTTCCTGGTCCATACCCCTTCTTTTGATTCTCCATCAGAGCGGCTCCCGCATGTTACGCCCGCTGCATGGCAAGCCCAGGGGTGGTGCGCGAGCTGAAACGGACAAAGACAGGCTTTCAGTTGTTCCACTGAACGAGGGAACGCTTCTGAACAACACTTGTCAGCACAAGGAAATTCTTTTCTTTTCTTTTTTTTTTTACATTTCACTTCCGAAAACCGTATCAAAACCATGACTGGGCTCAATTGCTATACGAAGTGCCCATGTACTTAGACATTGAACATGAAGCGGAAAATAAATTAATTCCTTTAAAAATTAAACGGCAGACGGCTTTATGGTCTTAAAAAAATGAGGCAACAGAAAGGCAGCTATATATTCAAATAACCACGAGTACGATAAAAAAAAAAAATATATATATAATATATATAATATATATATATGTATGTATATATTCACTTGCAAATGAGGGAATTTCGGACATCAACATTAGCCGAACGCTTTGGCTGTTGTCATCCCTTGGTCTATTTACACCGCACCTAAGTCACCAGCAATTGTTGACACTGACAGTTTAGGAACACAGTTCTCTCTCAGCAACTTCAGCAATACTGTGAATAAATTACTTAACTGGCTACCTCGATTAGAAAATAAATAACAGTACGCTAGCGGGAGACGCCTAGCTTATTGACAGAGCAACTAGTAGCTTACGAAGCAAAGTACCAAGCTAATAATGCCAGTGTGGTAACCAAAGCTAGCTAGCTAGCTATCCGATGAGTTATCGAAATCATTAGTTAGCTAGCTAGCTTGCAACTTCAAAAGGAACCTCTGTAGTTCTTGTAAATTTATCCTACATGCAGACTTTATCCACAGCGTACTTATTTTCAAAACCAAAAGATGTATTAAATACAGCGTTTAGCAAGAATCGTATATATATATATGTCTCATTAATTGAAGCTATATCTCGTCAAAATATTCATACTCACTGATTCCGGATAGTTAGCTAAAGCTGTATTTCGTAGCTAGTAGCTCCTGCTTGTTGCACACATAGCATGTTTCTGTCAGCCAGAAAATCGAACTGTTACATTGCCCACAAAACTGGTTTTTCAGATCATCTACGTTTTATTGTACTGAAATGAAATATGACACAAAATAACGACTGAGTCTCAAAACGAAATAAATGATAAACCAGAAATCACAGAGACATTCACAACGCTGTTTGTTTGACCAATCGTCTAACGGCATCCAGCGAGGGTCAAAATAGGTGTAATGTTTGCGTTTTCTAAAATTGTCTGCATCCAACACAACACATAGCATGTATTTATTTGGTCCCTACCTAGTGAAATATTTAAAGAACCTCGACGATTCCAAAAACCTATTGGAATGGCAATTCAGTGTTATGACAATTCCAGGTAGTTGTTTTTTTCTTTAGCTGCTTGCGTTAAAAAACAAGATAAAATCAGTGTATTGAGAACAAAAATATTAACAGTGTCCTGTTAAATAAAACTGTGATTCAATTTATTTTCTAATAAATAAGTATATGGTTTTGCTGAACATGTCCACTGGAAAAATGGCTGTTTGGAATGAAAGGTAAATAGATTTCAGTAGTGAATGAATGTTATGTTGTAACTGAAAAAATACGTTGGCCAACATGGTGTGCCCTTTGAAAAAATCGATGGACAGTGATTTCTTCAGAGCCAAAGAGACCAACAATCAGATCTTTTAGAAAAAAATATTGTCTTTTATGTTTGGTGCGATTTTAATTTGAAGGAGAAACCAACCACTTCAAATAAAAATAAATGAACATACCAGCCTCCATTCTATAACATAACTGGGTGACAAGTTTATGGCATTCCTAAATTAGAAATGTATTAAATTAAAATTTGCCTCAAAATTTGCAGGGCAGATCATTATCTATAGTCTAGATTGCATGCAGCTAAGCACAAAATATGTTCACGCTTGAGTTTTATTTGAAGGCAAAGACGTTTTGTAATGAGGGTTTCATCAGTTGGCAGAAAAACAGAATGCACAGGTGACAGGTGCATATTCACTATAGCTTTTTCGTGGTTTAGAACATAATGCTTTGTAGTGTTCACTTCAAATAATGGTTATATTCCACATATACCAAGTATGCATAATTTATTTATAGAGGAACGATACATGTTATTTAGAGCGCCTTTCAATAGATTCTCAAACTGCTTTCCGAGGAGCAACAATTAGAACTAAAATGCAAAGGTAAAAAAAAAAATAATAAAAAATAAAAAATAATTCTACATGGGAGCAAAGAGCAAAACCAGAACAACAGGAAAACTGTAGGGTGGAATAAAACAAACAAGTTGGTGTAGGGCTAACAGGGGAGCACACAGTAAGGAATGTGGATGTCTTCACATCAGTGTTCTTTGGCATGGTGATGTTAAGCCTCCACAGTTATCACACTTTGACAAGTGCAAGGTCCAACTATGCAGGTTGGCTGCAAACATATTGATCCCATACCTGTTATGTAAGGACTCAGCAGTCTCAAGCAGCCCTGGTGCACAAGCACATTACGCTATACTCTGAGCATGCGAAAGCTTTCAAAATAATAACAACAGCCCCCCCCCCCCCTTCCCTGGTGTGCGCACTGATTGGTCTGTAGCTTCTAACACCCCGCTCTGATTGGTTGGTGGCTTTCTCAGTACGGCAGTGGCAGCAGCAGTGAGACTGCGAGACAGAGCAACATCGCTGAGGGAGAGAGAGAGAGAAAGAGAGAGCGCTACAGAGGGAGAGGGAGGGAGCTACCCAAACATCTCGTGTGCAGAAGGAAAGAGGAGAGAGGAGATTAAAACGTTTTCTTTTGCGGGCTGCTGCTGCTGCTGCTGCTGTTCCAGCGCCCCGCAGGAAGTCGAGCCGCAGGAATTTCGCGGCGTGCGCGTCTGGGAACGTGCAGAGGATGCGCAGGTGGGAGTGAGGTTCCTGAGCGCGGCGAGCACGCAGAGAGAGGTCCCGGGATGCAGAACCTGCGCCAGGCAGCCACGGAGGCATTCCATCGCCTAGGTGAGCAGCTCCGCCGTGACAACGGCAGCAGCACGGGGCCTCGGTCTGCGTCTGTGACAAGCAGGGTGACTGTGCAGTTTACTCACTCTCTCACACATATGCGCAGACGCATTCACACACACTCACTCACTCACACATATGCGCAGACACATTCACACACACACACACACACACACTCACACATATGCGCAGACGCATTCACACACACTCACTCACTCACACACTCACACATATGCGCAGACACATTCACACACACTCACTCACTCACACATATGCGCAGACGCATTCACACACACTCACTCACTCACATATATGCGCAGACGCATTCACACACACTCACTCACTCACACATATGCGCAGACACATTCACACACACTCACTCGCTCACACACTCACACATATGCGCAGACGCATTCACGCACACACACACACACACACACACACACACACACTCACACACACACATATGCGCAAACGCATTCACGCACACACACACACTCACACATATGCGCAAACGCATTCATGCACACACACTCACTCACACATATGCGCAAACGCATTCACGCACGCACACACACACACACGCACACACACATGCACGCATACGCGCGCACACACACACACACACATGCACACACACACACACATGCACGCATACGCGCGCACACACACGCACACACACACGCACACACGCACATGCACACATACATGTGCACACACAAACACACGCACGCACACAAACACACAAACACACACACACAAACACGCGAGCGCACACGCACACACAGATGCACACAAACACACGTACATATACACACACTCACACTCGCACTCATGCACACACACACACTCACACTCACACACAAACTCACTCACTCACATACACACACACACACACAATCTCACACTGCACACACATTACTACACACACTCACATACACACACATACACATACACACACACACTGCACACACTCACACATACACTGCACACACATTACTACACACACACACACACACTGCACACACACACACACACTGCACACTCACACACACACTGCACACTCACACACACACACACACACACACGCACAGTGTCAGTCGATTTGCGGGGCAGTTTGTCCTGTTCATCGCTCCTGGTTCGCGTCGCGCTGTTGCAGCAGCGCGGGGAAATGCAACATATGAGTGGCAAGGCCCTCAGCTGCCTAGTGACACAGGCGATGACAGGTTCCCATTACGCCACCTGTAATATACAGCCCCCCCCTGGGGGGCGGGGGGGGGGAGCGCGGCGGCCTACCGCAGGCCTGTCACTGATCCGTGATTCATGCGCCGGTCCCCAGCCGCTGCGCTGGGGCACGCTGGGAAATGTAAGGCGGGTTGCAGAGACGCTCGAAACTCAGAGTGGGAAACGGTGGAAGGATGGCGGGCGGGTGGGGGGGGGCAAAGAGAGGATGGACAGACCCTTCTTTTGCCAGCGTGGCTGGAGGGGAGGGGGCTGGAGGGGGTGGGGGGGGGGGAATTATAAGTTAAGGCAGCGGGTCACTGGAGAAGCAGAATAAATGCATCGGGGCAGGGACTGCGGTGGATGAGGGGGGGAAAAAGACAAAAACAAAAAAACACGAGCGCACGCAGGTTATTCAAGGACCATTTAACTTACTTGTTCAAAGCAACCCAATCATAATCATTTCTGTGCAGGGGGGAACTGAGTGCCTGGAGCTGCAGCCAGGAACTGCATGTGTGAGGATTTAATTATGGCTGCGGTTGTGGGGGGGTCCGGGCGGGGGGGTTGGGGGGGGTTCAAGCTGTTCTCCCCCTGCTCTTGAACCGCAGTGCAGGTGATGTATTGCTTTCCTTGTGAGCCTCCCAGCATGTTACCGAGTGCAGCTAACACCCCCCCCCCCCCCCCCCCCCCCCCCCCCCCCATTTCAGGCCATTAGCTTGCACAGTGTAGCTGCCGGCAAACACGCAGAGTTCGCCACACACAACCTGTAACTCTGACCAGACCTTCACTCATATTGTTCTATCTCTGCCTTAGCCCTGCTGCATCATTCCTCCACTCTCTCTCTCTCTTCTCTCCTCTTCTCTTCTGCTCTCTCTCTCTGTCTCTCTTTTCTCTCCTCTCTCTCTCTCTCTCTCTCTCTCTCTCTCTCTCTCTCTCTCTCTCTCCCTCCCTCTCTCTCTCTCTCTCTCTCTCTCATTCCCTGTTCCCTGCTTCTCTGTCAGTGCTAGGGGCAGATCTGGGGAGAGGGAGTGATGGGTCTAATACTGTCTGATGCTTCAGTGCCCAGCTTCAGCTGCCAGCGTGGAATACTGATGAAGGCGGTGAGGAAGAAAGAGTCGGAGTTTGAGTTACGATCACTCCAAGCCCTGCCCCCCCCCAACCGCCCCCCCCCGCCCACCTTTAAATAACATCAGCCATCTCTGCCTTTTCCCCTCCGCCAAAGAGCCCCCTGTGCAAGCCTGCAGTCAGTCCAGACGTACCTGATATGGTAATTGCCCTTCCCGAATAAAATGCGCTCTTTATAACATGGATTGCTTTAGCAAATGTCCAACATATTAAATGTAATCAGCATATGGTGTAAAAATGCATCTTGCATACATTATAAAAAATGAAGTGACGCTATATGCCATGTCTAATTGTATCGAATTTAACCATAAAGTAACTTACCTTATTATGTTAATATATATTTCATTATAGTGTGCAAATGTAAAAAAAAACGTGTAGTCCAGGACTGGCCAGTCCTGTTCCAGGAGATCTACCATCCTGTAGCTCCAACTGGGAATGAAAGCCTACAGGATTGGGCAGTCCTGCCATACACAAACAGAACACAGTTTTAGTGTGATGTGTTTTTTTTTTGTTTATGAACCCTACCATTTCCTGGTGCATAAGTGCTCTGAACAGACAGAAGAGGGCTAGGGTGTGGATGGGGTGGGGGTGGGGGGACTGGGACGGGGGCAATTAGAGGAATTTGGAGCTGTCATGTCTGTGCTCCTCTCTGGCCTCCCTCTGAGGCTCTCATCCCTCCTGTGACATCACACTCCCCCTCTGTGAATGCCTCTGTGACATCACACTCCCCCTCTGTGAACGCCTCTGTGACATCACACTCCCCCTCAGCAATCCCCTCTGTGATATCACACCCCCGCTCAGCAAGCCCCTCTGTGACATCACACTCCCCCTCAGCAATCCCTCTGTGACATCACACTCCCCCTCTGTGAATGCCTCTGTGACATCACATTCCCGCTCAGCAAGCCCCTCTGTGACATCACACTCCCTCTCAGCAAGCCCCTCTGTGACATCACACTCCCTCTCAGCAAGCCCCTCTGTGACATCACACTCCCCCTCAGCAAGCCCCTCTGTGACATCACACTCCCCCTCAGCAATCCCCTCTGTGACATCACAATCCCCTTCAACGTACCCCTCTGTGACATCACACTCCCCCTCAGCAAACCCCACTGTGACATCACATTCCCTCTCAGCAAGCCCCTCTGTGACATCACACTCCCTCTCAGCAAGCCCCTCTGTGACATCACACTCCCTCTCAGCAAGCCCCTCTGTGACATCACACTCCCCCTCAGCAAGCCCCACTGTGACATCACATTCCCTCTCAGCAAGCCCCTCTGTGACATCACACTCCCTCTCAGCAAGCCCCTCTGTGACATCACACTCCCCCTCAGCAAGCCCCTCTGTGACATCACACTCCCCCTCAGCAATCCCCTCTGTGACATCACAATCCCCTTCAGCGTACCCCTCTGTGACATCACACTTTCACTCAGTGAGCCCCACTATGACATTACACTCCCCCACAGCGAGCTCTTCTGTGACATCACACTCCCCCTCAGCAAGCCCCTCTGTGACATCACACTCCCTCTCAGCAAGCCCCTCTGTGACATCACACTCCCTCTCAGCAATCCCCTCTGTGACATCACACTCCCACTCAGCAAGCCCCTCTATGACATCACACTCCCGGTCAGCGAACCTCTCAGTGACATCACACTCTCCCTCAGCAAGCCCCACTATGACATCACACTCTCCCACAGCGAGCACCTCTGTGACATCTCACTCCTCCTCGCTCATCTCCTTCAAGGCCAAAATAAACTATTCAGTTCCTCCACCTGTCCACACTTGTTTCCTCCATCAACACACACCAGTGTCTCACCTCCACCTGCACACAACTTTTTTGGTCTGTTTTTGTCGTTGTGATTAAATACGTATACAGTATTATAATTGCATAATAATATAACTATATTACCCCTATTTAAAAAATCATATTGGCTGATTCTTATTTTTTTTTACCCAGTTACATCTAATGAGGAAGCGTTTCCATATCAATGTAATTTGGTAACAACAATTCAGATTATAACAAGGAAATCAGAGTTTAAGAGCTTCAGAAGTTATTTTCCTTCCTCAAATCCTCGTTAAAACCCTTTAAAGGCAGCGCTCAAAAGAACGCAGGTACCGTGAGGTGATCCTTCATCCTGCACAACAGCCAAAATGGGGCAGAGGATAATTAAATCAAATCAATTGAGTTTGAGTTCTTAATTAAACCCCCCCCCCCCCCAGCTTGCAGCTTCCTGCCCCCCTCACTGACCCACATTCTCTCTCCTGTCGGGATCGATTAGCCCCCCCGTCTCCTGCAGAGGAGCTCCCGCCCCCCCCCCCCCCCCTCCCCCCTCGTCCCCCCCCTCCCCTGGCAGCGCTCCTCTACATTCTGCACTCCATTAGAGAGGTCCTGCTAAGGGCGTGGCCTCACATTCCTCATGTGGGGGGGGGGGATTCTGACCCACCTCCTCACCTGGACGCCCCCCCCCGACCCCTAACCCAACACGGCTCTCCTCTGCATTAAAAGCAACATGAAAAACTTGAGGAATGTGCACATTTCTGTCATCGAAACCCTGTTCTGTTTTCCGGAGTGGTGGAAAAAACCACCTCGTGAAAAAGTGCTCTCCGTCCACCCGTACACAAGTTTCTTACGCATAGCATGATGCCGGGGAAGGATGTTTCTTCACAGGTACATGTGAGCCCCTTCGTACAGTATGCCCAGGGGGCACACGCTGCGTATGTGTTTTTGGGCTGCATGAGTGTCTGGACTCTGCAGGACAACTTTTAACTCAATTTAATTCCTTTCAATTTTATTTGCATAGTGCATTTTACAGAGACACTGTCACAAAAACACTTTTACAGAGTGGCAAGGCAAGAGACAGAGCAAACAGAGCAAACACCAGGCCTGAACTAGCAAGAATATGAGGGGGGGGGGGGGGGGGGGGAAACTCCAAGGGAGAAAACCCTCAAACAGTGGCGAGAAAAAACTCCCCAATGGGAATAAATCTGGAGGGGAACCCAGCTATTGAGGAGGGGGGGGGGGGCATCCTCAGCTGGTCGGCCTCAGGCACCAATGGGAGCCTCATGGGGACTGACAGCACACATGACCTCTTAGCCTTATGTCCATCACGGAGGACACAACGCGTGTCAATGTCATTTAGGCTGTTAGTTTACACAGCCCCTCACCCGCCAGCCTGTCTCCATGGTGACTCAGAGTGGCAGAGTGCGAATCCTAAACCCTTCACCGTGTATTTACGGTGAAGGGTTTAGGAGGTGGTGGGGCGGTGGGGGGTGGGGGGGGGGGCGGGGGGAGAGTGGGGTTGGTGGGGCGGGGGGGAGCGGGGTTTGGGAGTGGGACCGGTTTCACAATAAATGATCTGAAATTGTTCATTCGTAGGGATGTATCTTTTCCCATTTTTGAGACAACAGATTCGGCTGTTGAAAGAAATACTGCAGCTATCAAAGCATCACATTGACAATCACATAAAATTGGTGTCATTTGACATACGTTTTGAAAGTAGGCTGTTTACTGCTACCTTCTCCACTAGCTCACTGCAGTAAATTCAGCCCAGATTCAGACATTTATGATTTTCAGTGATTTCATTTCATCAGGAGGCACTTGCCTTGGTTATTGCGCCTAAGACTCCATCTTCCCCTTTGAGCCCGGTTCCTTCCGAGGTCTCTTCCCATCTGCCACAGGGAATTTGTTCCTTGCCACTGTTGCTCCTGTGGGCGGTTTAGGCCAGGGTTGTCTGTGAATTGTGTTGTGACTACGCTGTACAAATAAAATTTGATTGATTGATTGATTGATCTGTGGTTGACTAATATTTGATTTGATTTTCTCAATCGATGGCTCCTGCTTACACAAAACTGTGTTTGCTGGACCGTAGTTCAGTCTTCTTCTTCTTCCCTGTTTTCTCCAGGTCTCAAGCAAAGGCACCTGGGATACGAGGAGGTAAGCCGTCCAGGGGTGCGCTGACAGCCTCGATTGACAGCGCAGTCATGCTTGGCCTAAAAGCTCGGGGGGGGGGGGGGCAGCACCGTTTGAGAGACTGCTTGCATTACTTTTCATTCAAGGCACCATATCATATTTATAATGATGGGAAATTATGTGCGACTGCATTAAATAAATATTGAGAAACATGATTTAAAATGAGAAATGAAATAGAAGAGAAATAAATGTATACAAAAGAGAATAATTCGTATGAAGACAGTGTGTAAATGACTGTGTGTGTGCGTGAGATGCGTTTATGTGACTCACTTCATTAAGGGTCACAACATGCGAGATTACGGCTGTATTCCCCTAACGGGTGATGCAGTATCAATGTGCTTTAGCCCAGGTAATTAACTATAGAGTCGTGCTATTTACAATGAAATTAATGCTTTATTGGCTTCACATTCATTTAGTATTTAGTACGTGTTTAGTACATGTTGCCGTGTTGCCATGAGTACTGTACACAGAACATAAAAACACATCTGTGTCATCTGAACGACTCTCTCCATCTTCATGATGTCATTATCTTCTTCATCTTCATAATTCATCCATGACCCCTCTCATATCTGTCCGTCCGCTTCCTCCGTCCTCTTCTCTCTCTCCCGCCGCTCTTCTCCGTTCAGTCCTGTTAAAACCGCCGCTGTTCAAAGTAAAATATTAGCATTTCCAAAGTGCCCCTCAAAACAGGGAAATCCACTTTGCACCAGAAAGGGAGAAAGGCTAGGGATGTACTAATGTGCAGACGACCCCTCTCTGCTGCCCCCTGCTGTGGGCTAATAGGAACTGCGGAAGTCAGTGCTGCTTCCTGCAGGAGACGAGAGGGAGAGAGAGAGAGGAGGGCGGAGGGAGAGAGATGAGGGGGAGGGAAGAGAGAGGAGGGAGGGAGAGTGGAATGAAAGGAGAGCGAAGGAAGAGGGAGAGGAAGAGAGGAGAGGAGAGGAGGGAGATTAGGAGGAGGAGAGGAGGGAGGTGGAAGAAGAATCGAGAGTGCATGAAAGAGAGGAGAGAAAGAGGACAGGAGAGGGGAGGGAAGAGAGAGGGAGGGAGGAAGATGACAGGAGAGTAGCACAGTGGTAAGGAACTGGCTGTAACGAAAGGTTGCAGTTCGATTCCTGGGAAGACACTGCTGTAGAGCAAGGTACTAACCAAAATGCTCAGTATAATCCAGCTGATAAATGTACAAGAAAGCTAGGGAAGCGTCTGGATAAGAGGTGAATGCGAGAAGATGAAGAGTACATGAGAGAGGGAGGGAGAGAGGGAAAGTGTGTAAGAAAGGTAAGGATGGAGGGAGAGAGGGAGAGATGGAGAGATGGAGAGACAAAGAGAGAGAGAGAGAGAGAGAGTCTATCAGGTGGTACTGAAGGCAGGGGGCCTTCCTTTAGGAGCTGGCCTTCCTCTCAGCACTGCACTACATTTCAAGGGTTATTAACCCCCCCCCCGCCCCCCCGCCCCTCACCCCCCCCGCCTGCAATGCAGCTACTGCAGCTCAGAGAGTCACTACAGGAAGGAAGACTGAATAACTATCACTACTGCCATCCGGAGTCATCTACCTTCCTCCTCTTCCTCATTTTCCTCCTTTCGCCTCCTCCTTCTCCTCCTCCTCCCCTTCCTCCCATTCCTCCTGCTCCTTCTCCTCCTCCCCTTCCTCCCATTCCTCCTCCTCCTCATCCCCTTCCTCCTCTTCCTCCTCCTCCTCGCCTTCCCCCCCTCCTCCTCCTCCCCTGCTTCCTCCTCCTCTTCCTCCTGGCAGCAGGGTTAATTACTCCCATCCTGCCCGGCTACAATTATCGGTTGCTGTGCTCGCCAGAACCATGTTAGGGGGAGAGGATTCAGAAAACCGCTCTTAGTAAACCCCATCATGTGTGTAACATCTGGGAGTATGTGAGTGTGTGTGTGTGTGTGTGTGTGTGTGCATGTGTGTGAGAGAGAGAGAGAGAGAGAGAGAGAGAGAGAGACAACAAGTGAGTCATGAAACAGAAAACAGTGAAATATTTTGGTTTTGGAGCAGAGACCGCAGCCCGTAAAAGAGTGGGTCCCGGATTGGCAGGTGCGTGAGAATCTCTGCAGGACTCTGGGACCGGCCCAGCTCCTCACACGCACAGGCTATCCCGTCCTCACCAGCCCTCTCCCTCTATCCCCCTCTCTCTCTCTCTCTATCCCTCCCTCTCTATCCCTTTATCCCTCCCTCTCTCTCTCTCTATCCCTCTCTCTCTCTCTATCCCGCTATCCCTCCCTCTATCCCTCTCCCTCCCTCCCTCTATCCCTCCCTCTCTCCATATCCTTCTCTCTCTCTCTCTCTCTATTCCTCCCTCTCTCTCTCTCTATCCCTCTCTCACCTCCCTCCCTCTATCCCTCTCCTCTCCCTCTGTCCCTCTCTCTCTCCACGTTTCGTGATCCCAGCTCGTTTCGCGCCTGAAGTGTTTCCATATAAAATAAAAATGCACCGGAGTTTGACTCAGCAGTGAAGGCATGTGGGAGTAAACACACACACACACACACACACACACACACACACGTGCACACTCACACGCGCACACACTCACACATGCACACACACACACTCACACACACACACACACACACACTCACAATGCACACACACACACTCAACACACACACACACACACTCACACTCTATACACTCACACATGCACACACACACACGCACACTCACATATACACTCACACATGCACACACACACACGCACACTCACATATACACTCACACATGCACACACACACACGCACACACTCACATATACACTCACACACACACACGCACAGGACACACACACACAGACGCACGCACACATCCACACACACACACGCACACACACATGCACACACAGAGGACACACACACACACACAGACGCACGCACACACGCATGCAGACACACACACACACACACACACACAGGAAGCAGGAGAGAAATCACGGTGGTTTTAAACGCCCCTCCTTCCCTATAACTCATGCGCAGCAGCCAGCCCGTCACCCCATAAGGCCTCCATAAGTCTTCCCATCATGCACCACAGAAGTTCACTGTGCAAAGTAATGGAAAGGCCCTGGGCCACCTTCAGGGGGGGACAACCAGGTACATTATCCTGGTACCTGGAGCAGAGGGGGACCAGTACTCTGTGAACTTTTGGTAAATATTATATAATAACATTACATATAACAATATATCATAATAATATCATTTTCCCCCAGCCCCAGAGATTCCACCTGGCAGCCCTGGCAGAGCCTCAGACAGAATGAATAACTTAAGGAAGGGAATAACACACTTTTAAATTTACTAGATACTGATCTTCCTCCATTCCTTCTTTGTTTATTTACAGTATACTGTCCCTTCCAACGCTGCTCTGATTTACGCGCACGCCTGAGAAAGTGCGATACGTTTTGATGAACTGTGACTGTTATTTAAGGCCGGGCCGGGAGTGTCCAGATCAGAATCCACAGTTCACGAGCACCTCCACCCTGTGTCAGTGCAGTCGCTCGTGATTTAAAGCGCGCTTCGGCTGATAATCTCCGGAATGTTCCGCGCTGCTTTTCCACGCGCTTTCTCTCTCCGCCCTTTTCTGCGGTCGCTGGTCATGTAGACTTGGTCACAGGGAATAAAAACAGCTTCTGTTAGCTTGCCCTGGAGGGACCCGTTTTGTTTGCTTCATGCGCTCCAGCTGGGGCTTCTACAGGGTCCTCGTCCCTCCCTGCTCCTCTCCTCCCCCCCACCCTAATCTAACCCCCCTTTCACCACCCCCCCCCCCACTCACCGCTATCCCCCTTACTCCTCAGCTGATGTCTGTGCTAGAACGGGACGGGGGGCCTGCCGGTCCCGATAAGGAAAGCGAGAGTTTGTTTTTGTTTAGTTTTTTTCTCGTAGTTCCAGTCATGAGACCTTGCTTTGAGTCCAGCTCATGCTAGTCATGTGAACTTCTGCCCCTTTTTTTTTCCCCCTGTGCTTTTGAGTGGCTGGAGACAGTAAGGCCAGTGCGAGAGATATGCGCAGAAACAGAGACGGCGAGAGAGAGTGAGAAGAACAGAGAGAGAGAGAGAGAGAGAGAGAGAGAAAGGGGTTAAAAAAAAAGAGGGAGCGGAGAACAAGGGGGGTAAAAGAAAGGATGGAGGGGTTGGGCTGGAGGGTCAGGGCCATGGGGGTCGTGTGCGTTCGGAGGTGCTGCTGGTGCTGCTGCTGCTGTTGTGGGTCGGCAAAAACAGAGGGAGTGAGGAAGGAGGCGACGGAGGAGAGCCCGTCAGCGGAGAACATGAGCGACCTGGTGCTAGACCTCCACTCCGAAGAGGTAGAGCGACCGACGCTAGCGCGTGCTAGCTGGGGTGGGCTGGGCTGGGCTGGGCTGGGGTGGGGAGGGCTGGGGTGGGCTGGATTGGTCGGGGTGGGGGCTGCGCTTGGCTGTGTCACACTCAAACAACATTTTGATTGGTCTGCTTCCGTTCCCGGATTGTGACATCATCGCTGCAGGTGACCGATGCAGAGTAACGCAGTGGCTGGTGATGTGTCACGCTAAATGCTAACACGCTAATGCTAGCACTGACGCCAAGCGGTTGGGAAGTGCCAGGTGATCCGCTTAATGTCTCTGAGACGAGTAAACGAAAAAAAAAAACTGGAGTCCGCTCTCAGGCTGGTAAAGCTGTCTGGATGGTTAAGGAGGTGTTATGGAGAGGATGGTTAAGGAGGTGTTATGGAGAGGTGCTTTTGTGTCTGGATGGTTAAGGAGGTGTTATGGAGTGGATGGTTAAGGAGGTGTTATGGAGAGGTGTTTTGGGGATGGTTAAGGAGGTGTTATGGAGAGGATGGTGTAAGGAGGTGTATGGAAGGGAGGTTATGAGAGGGCTTTGTGTCTGGAGGTTAAGGAGGTGTATGGAGAGGTGTTATGGAAGGAGGTGCTTTGGGAGGATGGTTAAGGAGGTGTTATGGAGAGGGCTTTGTGTCTGGATGGTTAAGGAGGTGTTATGGAGAGGGCTTTGATGTTGGAGTGTTAAGGAGGTAGGGTTTATGGAGAGGGTGGTTAAGGAGGTGTATGGAGAGGATGGTTAAGGAGGTGTTATGGAGAGGGCTTTTGTGTCTGGATGGTTAAGGAGGTGTTATGGAGAGGATGGTTAAGGAGGTTATGGAGAGGGCTTTTGTGTCTGGATGGTTAAGGAGGTGTTATGGAGAGGTGCTTTTGTGTCTGGATGGTTAAGGAGGTGCTATGGAGAGGATAGTTAAGGAGGTGCTATGGAGAGGATGGTTAAGGAGGTGTTATGGAGAGGTGCTTTTGTGTCTGGATGGTTAAGGAGGTGTTATGGAGAGGTGCTTTTGTGTCTGGATGGTTAAGGAGGTGCTATGGAGAGGATGGTTAAGGAGGTGTTATGGAGAGGATGGTTAAGGAGGTGCTATGGAGAGGATGGTTAAGGAGGTGTTATGGAGAGGTGCTTTTGTGTCTGGATGGTTAAGGAGGTGTTATGGAGAGGTGCTTTTGTGTCTGGATGGTTAAGGAGGTGTTATGGAGAGGATGGTTAAGGAGGTGCTGTGGAGAGGATGGTTAAGGAGGTGTTTGGAGGGATGGTTAAGGAGGTGTTATGGAAAAAAGGATGGTTAAGGAGGTTATGGAGAGGTGCTTTTGTGTCTGGATGGTTAAGGAGGTGTTATGGAGTGGATGGTTAAGGAGGTGTTATGGAGAGGATGGTTAAGGAGGTGTTTGGAGGATGGGTAAGGAGGTGTTATGGAGAGGATGGTTAGGAGGTGTTGGAGAGGATGGTTAAGGAGGTGTTATGGAGAGGTGCTTTTGTGTCTGGATGGTTAAGGAGGTGTTATGGAGAGGTGCTTTTGTGTCTGGATGGTTAAGGAGGTGCTATGGAGAGGATGGTTAAGGAGGTGTTATGGAGAGGATGGTTAAGGAGGTGCTATGGAGAGGATGGTTAAGGAGGTGTTATGGAGAGGTGCTTTTGTGTCTGGATGGTTAAGGAGGTATTATGGAGAGGATGGTTAAGGAGGTATTATGGAGAGGGGCTTTTGTGTCTGGATGGTTAAGGAGGTGTTATGGAGAGGTGCTTTTGTGTCTGGATGGTTAAGGAGGTGTTATGGAGAGGGGCTTTTGTGTCTGGATGGTTAAGGAGGTGTTATGGAGAGGATGGTTAGAGGTAGGGTGTTATGGAGAGGTGCTTTTGTGTCTGGATGGTTAAGGAGGTGTTATGGAGAGGGGCTTTTGTGTCTGGATGGTTAAGGAGGTGTTATGGAGAGGATGGTTAAGGAGGTGTTATGGAGAGGATGGTTAAGGAGGTGTTATGGAGAGGATGGTTAAGGAGGTGTTATGGAGAGGTGCTTTTGTGTCTGGATGGTTAAGGAGGTGTTATGGAGAGGTGCTTTTGTGTCTGGATGGTTAAGGAGGTGTTATGGAGAGGTGCTTTTGTGTCTGGATGGTTAAGGAGGTGTTATGGAGAGGATGGTTAAGGAGGTGTTATGGAGAGGTGCTTTTGTGTCTGGATGGTTAAGGAGGTGTTATGGAGAGGGGCTTTTGTGTCTGGATGGTTAAGGAGGTGTTATGGAGAGGATGGTTAAGGAGGTGTTATGGAGAGGATGGTTAAGGAGGTGTTATGGAGAGATGCTTTTGTGTCTGGATGGTTAAGGAGGTGTTATGGAGAGGTGCTTTTGTGTCTGGATGGTTAAGGAGGTGTTATGGAGAGGATGGTTAAGGAGGTGCTGTGGAGAGGATGGTTAAGGAGGTGTTATGGAGAGGATGGTTAAGGAGGTGTTATGGAGAGGATGGTTAAGGAGGTGTTATGGAGAGGTGCTTTTGTGTCTGGATGGTTAAGGAGGTGTTATGGAGTGGATGGTTAAGGAGGTGTTATGGAGAGGATGGTTAAGGAGGTGTTATGGAGAGGATGGGTAAGGAGGTGTTATGGAGAGGATGGTTAAGGAGGTGTTATGGAGAGGATGGTTAAGGAGGTGTTATGGAGAGGTGCTTTTGTGTCTGGATGGTTAAGGAGGTGTTATGGAGAGGGGCTTTTGTGTCTGGATGGTTAAGGAGGTGTTATGGAGAGGATGGTTAAGGAGGTGTTATGGAGAGGATGGTTAAGGAGGTGCATGCTTGGAGGATGGTTAAGGAGGTGTTATGGAGAGGTGCTTTTGTGTCTGGATGGTTAAGGAGGTATATGGAGAGGATGGTTAAGGAGGTATTATGGAGAGGGCTTTGTGTCTGGATGGTTAAGGAGGTGCTATGGAGAGGTGCTTTTGTGTCTGGATGGTTAAGGAGGTGTTATGGAGAGGTGCTTTTGTGTCTGGATGGTTAAGGAGGTGTTATAGAGAGGATGGTTAAGGAGGTGTTATGGAGAGGTGCTTTTGTGTCTGGATGGTTAAGGAGGTGTTATGGAGAGGGGCTTTTGTGTCTGGATGGTTAAGGAGGTGTTATGGAGAGATGTTAAGGAGGTGTTATGGAGAGGATGGTTAAGGAGGTGTTATGGAGAGGATGGTTAAGGAGGTGTTATGGAGAGATGCTTTTGTGTCTGGATGGTTAAGGAGGTGTTATGGAGAGGTGCTTTTGTGTCTGGATGGTTAAGGAGGTGTTATGGAGAGGATGGTTAAGGAGGTGCTGTGGAGAGGATGGTTAAGGAGGTGTTATGGGGAGGTGCTTTTGTGAACGCGTCCGGTAATTCACAGGAACGGCTGACATCTCACTACAGCGTCTCCTGGCAGGAGGGCGCCGGCGCTGGCTGCCAGCGGAGTGCGTTCTGTAAAACAGCGGCGTCGACAGAAACAGCGCCGCTTCCGCTGAGCGCAGACCGACCCCGCCGCTGATGGATGAGGAACTAGAGGCAGCTCCAAGCTTTTGCATCGTGTACACCGTGATGCTTAGCTCGAATTCCATCTCTCTCTCGCCTTCTCCCCTCTCTCTCTCTCTCTCTCTCTCTCTCCCTCTATCTCTCGCCCCCATCTCCCTCTCTCTTGCGCTCCCCCCTCTCCTTCTCTCCCTCTCCGCTCTCTCCCCTCTTCTTTCCCTCTCTCTCTCTCTCACTCTCCCCCTCTCTCTCTCCCTTCCTCTCTCTTGGTCTCCCCCCTCTCGTTCTCTCTCTCTCTCTCTCCCCCTCTCCCTCTCTCTCTTGCTCTCCCCTCTCTCTCCCCCCTCCCCCCCCACCCCCGCTGTAATATCTTACTGTCATTTGCCCCCTGCCTCTGACACAGACTATAAAACAGACGGATTGCTGTAAATGGCTGCGGGGCTCCAGAGTGCAGAAACATTAATAATGTGTCTTCAGTGAAAAACAAGCGAGATGCTGGCAAGCAGGGGCCAAGCACACGGACCCACACGCACATACATCACACATACGTCTCCTTCATTACATACATCACATTACAAGCATTTAGCCGATGCCTTTTGATTGGTCTGCTTCCGTTCCCGGATTGTGACATCACCGCTGCAGGTGACCGATGTGCATTAACGCAGTGGCTGGTGGTGTGTCACGCTAAATGCTAACACGCTAATGCTAGCACTGACGCCAAGCGGTTGGGAAGTGCCAGGTGATCCGCTTAATGTTTTTGAGACGAGTAAACTGCAGAAAATCTGCACACGGTTCGCGTACGTCTCTTCCGTTATATACATCACATTACAAGCGTTCAGCCGATGCTCCAAACCACAGCAACTTACGCATTAAGAGAAGACAAGTGTAATAAAAACACAGGTGCAAGAGTTAAAGTAACGAGCACGCACTTTCACACACTTTCGACGCGTTCCAGTGGATCTCTCTCCCAGAGGAAGTGCACCGGTGAGCCAAGCCGATGAGATAAGACAGCTGTCCTGGTCCAGTAACTTCCAAAAATGAAGAGAACATTATGGGACCCATTTATCTAAAAAAAAAAAAACAATAAAAAAATTAAAAATCAAAGACCTCAGTCTGAGATGCATGTACATATGCAGGATAAAAGGTGTGCGTATTGAAGTTGGGGGTACCATTCTACCTACCACACCAGGAAGTAAATGTACACAATCAGAGCGCCACAGGTCTTACAGATCACTTCATCAGGAGCGTGGATCTGTGTTTGTGTTCTGAAAAGAGCTCAAGAATACATTAGACGGTGATTCCGCTTTGAAGATAGTCGGCCCAGTGTCGTTCAAAACCAACGCAGAATTAAAGTTGCTCAGGATCTCAAAGCCTCGTCCACAGATGATTAATGCTGAAATGGTAAATCTCCTTCTCTGGCATGAAAAATGAGAAGATAACTTTGAATTAATGAAAAGAATACATCTTCCTGTCACTGAGCGTACAGTTTGTGTCAGGCTGTGTGGGTGGATGCAGGATATCAGGCCTGAATGAGAGAAAAAAAAAAATGTTATTTATCTCCATACAAAAGCGCTCCAACCTGTCTGGAGACATCAGCTCGGTGCCTGGCCTCTCCCTCCTCAACTGGAGCCATAGTGTGTGTGTGTGTGTGTGTCTATATTTGTGCGTGTGTGTGTGTTTGCCTGTGTGTGTGTGACTGTAGCCTCATGAAGCATAAGCCCCATACCTGTTGACTCTGTGTTCAAACCTGTTGTCGTGTCTCCTGCGCAGCTTAGCGACCTGGAGGACTCCAGCTATCCCAACGAGCCCCAGCCTCACTGGTTCCACACGCTGCAGGTCCGCCGGTTGCGGGTTCAAAGGTCGCGGAGCAACAGCGACCCTCTGGGGGGGCAGAGTTTCGAGCAGGAGTTCCAATGGGTGAGCACCAGGGGGCGCCACTCACTCGTGTTGCCCACCTGCAGAAAACACACACGCGCTTTTAATTAAGCCGCTGCACTGTCTTGACTGTTCGTTTGCTGGTGGGGCGGTTCCTCACGATGCCCAAACTGTGCCCCTGCGTCAGAAAACCGGGCTCCAGTTCGGCACGGCCACTTCTTACCTGAACCTGGAGAAGCTGGGGGAGGGGGCGTACGCCACCGTGTACAAGGGAATAAGCAGGTGAGCACCAGGGACCCCAACTAGGACCCCCCCCTAAAACACCCAATCCCCCCTCAGACTCAGCACCATCCCCTTCAGCCCTTTTCAACAGCATTCTCTCTGCGCTCTGGGAGGTTGAACTAGAGCCACGTGCTTCTATTTGGAACGAACCGGTTTTTTCTCTGAGTGCACTCGCGGGGTTGTTTCACGAAAGGCAGGTCCAGAAACCATTAAAACCTCTTTTTTTTCAGTGTTTTTAAAATCTTGCTTCTTTGGGTCACGTTCAACACAGCCAGCAGGGCCGGGGGTAGAGGGAGAGCTGTTGCATGTGACCTGATTTCCCTCAGAGGGAATAAACAGCACTGCGTCAGTATTGCCAAAGCATGATGTTCGGAGGCCACGAGGGAACATTTTCAGTTTGTTTATTATTTTTTTTGAGCGAACGCGTTTATTGAACGAGCGAATTTTGGCCGCGGTCCTGGCGGTGCTTTTATTGCTCTGGCTGTGAGACGGTGCTGATGCTCCATCGGGGGACCGGGGGTGGGGGGGGGGGGGAGAGGGGGGGGTTAAGGGTGTTCTCAGCCAGGAATCGGGGTTGCCAGATTTAGAGTTTAGAGTCAAAAGTGGACAACACGCACACAGCTGGAAGCATCATCGCGAATGGGGTCGGGAGCTGTAGGGGGGGTCGGGAGCTGTGGGGAGGGTTCCCATGACAGCCCGGGGGGGGGTGGGCTCCCATGACAGACCAAGGTGGGGGTGGGGGGGGGGGGTTCCCATGACAACCCGGCGAGGGGGTTGTCCCACAACAGCCCGGGGGTAGGGGCATTCCATCAGACCTGGGAGTCATTAAAATGCTAATTCATTACAAACTACTGCTAAATGTATTCTGTCAGTTACTCGGGCCAGACATTACATTGTCCCGGTGGGACCACAAACTGGACATGTATAATAACATTTTAAAAACCGAACATCTGGCAGCCCCAACCAGTGAGGCAGGCTGACCTGCACACCTAACCCTTCTGCACCTTGTCTCCGTTACCTGCAGGATAAACGGCCACCTGGTGGCCCTGAAGGTGATTCGTATGAAGACTGAGGAGGGCGTTCCCTTCACTGCGATTCGAGAGGGTGAGAGAGCTCTCCTCAAGAGCACTCAGGGGAACACGTCACAGAGTGCAGTCAATGGCTTTCAGTGCACTCCAGAATAAATGGGACTCACAGGGTGAAATGCCAGTACATCTGTAGTGGATGCAAAATGAGGACAAGAATATGAATAAGAATAATAACTAGGTGTCGAATGTTTGGATTTGGAGTATTTGTGTTTAGCCTGTCATGTTAAACCATTGATTGTCTAAAATAGGAATGGAAACTTGACAGGCCTTGTGTGGGTACCTATGCATGTTTTCTGTACACATGTATACTGTATATGTGTTTAGTTTACAGGCATTTAGCAGACGCTCTTATCCAGCACGACTTCCATTGTATCCAATCACACAGCTGGATATATACTGAAGCAATGCAGGTTAAGTACCTTGCTCAAGGGTACAACAGCAGTGTCCTACTGGGGAATCGAACCTGCGACCTTTAGGTTGCAAGACCAACTCCTTAGCCATTATACTACACTGCCGCCTGCTGCCTGTGTGTGTATGTATATATGTATGTATGTATGTGTGAGTGTATGTAAATATATATGTATGTATGTATGTGTGAGTGTATGTAAATATATATATGTATGTATGTATGTATGTGTGAGTGTATGTAAATATATATGTATGTATGTATGTATGTGTGAGTGTATGTAAATATATATGTATGTATGTATGTATGTATGTGTGAGTGTATGTAAATATATATGTATGTATGTATGTATGTGTGAGTGAGTGTATGTAAATATATATGTATGTATGTATGTATGTGTGAGTGTATGTAAATATATATGTACGTATGTGTGAGTGTATGTAAATATATATGTATGTATGTATGTATGTGTGAGTGTATGTAAATATATATGTACGCATTTTGTACTTTGTTTCCCCTCCAGCTTCCCTGCTGAAAGGTCTGAAGCACGCCAACATAGTCCTGCTGCACGACATCATTCACACGCGAGAGTCGCTCACCTTCGTCTTCGAGTATGTGGTGAGTAGGTAACTAGGTAACCACCCTAACTCTGCCCTCACGTCCTTCCGGTCTCCGGGCTTTCCGGGTGTATTTCTACCATTGCTGTGTTTTTGTCTCTGTACTCTGTTTTTGTTTTATGGGGACCCCAGAATGCATGGGCACCCACTAACGAGGACCAAAATAAACAAACAAAAAAACATTTAAAAATTCCCTCAGCAATGGCTTCTGCACAAGCACTGGCAGAGTAGAGTAATGGGAAGAGAACTGGGCTCGTAACCCAAAGGCTGCAGGTCTAATTCCCACTACTATGGTACTTGACCTGAATCGATTCAGTATTTATCCATAAATGGATTTTTTAAAATGTAAAAACAAAGGCGAAAGCTGTGTAAGTTGCTCTGGATGTGAGTGTTTGCAAAATGCTAATAATGTAATGTAGAGGCACACAAAAAGCACAACGTTCACAGACACTGTACAACAGACCAGCACAGACTAAAGAACAGATCAACACAGCATGTTTACCTGTTTCTCTCTCTGTCTGTCTGTCTGTCTGTCTCTCTCTCTCTCTCTCTCTGTCTGTCTGTCTGTCTGTCTGTCTCTCTCTCTCTGTCTGTCTGTCTCTCTCTGTCTGTCTGTCTGTCTCTCTCTCTCTCTCTCTCTCTGTCTGTCTGTCTGTCTCTCTCTCTCTCTCTCTCTCTCTGTCTGTCTGTCTGTCTCTCTCAAATTCAAATTCAAATTCAAATTCAAATGCTTTATTGGCATGACATATTTAAAAATACATATTGCCAAAGCGTAGTGACAACAGCAATCAACTACAGTAAGAATATATAATCAAAAGGAAAAAAGAAGACAAGCAGCAACAACGATAACAGCTCTCTCTCTCTCTGTCCCTCAGCAAACGGACCTGGCTCAGTATATGACCCAGCACCCCGGTGGACTGCACTCCCACAACGTGAGGGTAAGGGCCGACGCCTCATTTGGTTGCCATGGTGAACAGGGCCCCTTCCTCTGTAGGTGTCTGTAACACAGTTTCCACGCACAGCCCTGAACCCTGAGTCTTCAGCAGAAGGTATTATAGGGGGTTCCTGGACAGACTTGATATGCAAATAATAGATTCGGGAAAATATTTCGAAATATTTAAATTTAAATTTTTAAAAATGTAATACGATATGTTATGATGGGAGGGGGGGGGGGGGCTGGATGCCTTTGAGCCTGGGTGGGGGCCCCTGGATGCCTTTGAGTCTGGATGGGGGCCTCTAGACTCCTTTGAGCCTGGATAGGGGCCCCTGGAGCAGAAAAGGTTGGAAACCCCAGACCTAAACGATGAAGACCTTGAGGAACCCTGTCTGTGTTCAGAGCTGCACAGAGAGGGAAGTTTTGGGGGGGGGGCAGGGCGTGTCGGGGAGGGGGTGTCCAGCGCTGAGGTGCTCGGGGGAGCAAAGTGGAGGAGACATGTGTGATTGGCGGAGCGTTTCCGCCATGGCGCTGGAGTGCAGCGGGGTCTGAGTGACAGACAGGCTCAGACAGGGAGGGGGGGGGGGGGGGACTGGGGGGCAGGGGCGTCCCATCCGGTCTGGCCACGGCTGAGGGATGGGGGGCCAGGCTTGCATTTGGGGGACGCCCTCTTCCTGACGGATTCTGACAGTTGTGTCAGGAGGCTCCCCTTCCTACCCCCCCACCCCCCCACCCCTCCTCATTCCACCCCCCCACCCCCCCCCCCCGCCTCCACCCTCCATCCTCCGCCCACGCTGCCCTCGAAAGCCCTGTCTGCAAATGAGAAACAGGTGCGCAGGGGGGGGGGGGGGGGGGGGTGAGCTACGAGACGTGCCTGTCTGTACCCCCCCCACCCCCCCACTGCCCCCCCCCAGCCCGCCTCCTGTTCGTCCCAGGCCGGGCCTGTAACAGGAGAACCCCAGCAGCAGAATTTCATATTCCCTGTTTATTATCTCACGGCCCCAGCAGGTTGCCATGGTTATATCCCAGAAAGAGCCAATCGGCTGCCTCTCCTCGCTTTCAGACTTCTTCTTCTTTTTTTTCCCCTTCATCTTCTCATTAGTTTTTCAGGTTCACTTCTCTTTCTTTCTCTCTCTCTCTCTCTCTCTCACTCTGTCTGTCAAATTCTAATTAAATTCAAAAGGCTTTATTGGCACGAGATACACTTGTAAATATTGCCAAAGTGCACATACAGGAATGCACTGGAACATGAATGCACATCAATGAGAATAACTGCTTTCCCCGACCGTGGTAACAGCAACAACAACAACAACAACAACAACCACTGTATGAGCAGTAATAATGGGGTTATTATATTATTATAAATAACAATAACAATACCTCACTCTCTCTCTCTGCCTCTCCCTCTCTCTCTCTTTTACTCTGTCACTATCTCTCTCTCTCTTTCCTTTTCTCTCTCCCTCTCTCTCCCCCTCTCTCTGTCTCTCCCTCCTCTCAGATCTTCATGTTCCAGTTGTTGCGTGGTTTGTCCTACATTCACAGAAACAGGATCCTGCACAGGGACCTCAAGCCCCAGAACCTGCTCATCAGCTACCTGGGGGAGCTCAAGCTGGCTGACTTCGGTGAGACCCCCCCTTCCACCGCCTCCTCACAACCCCCCACCTCCCCCCCCTTTCGCTCACATTCCTCTTATCCTTTATCATAAATTCATACAGAGTTTTAAAAATCCAGGTTCAGAAAGTAAAAGTCCTCACCAGTATTTTGTTCCAATAACAAGGATTTGATTTGCAGAAGAGCGGGTTTTTTTGGAATGGGTTTTCAAAATTCTAAGTCAGTGTTCTAGAACTTCGTTACTTTTGATTACCAGTAGCGATTGTGACATCAGCATTAGAATGTTCAGTTAACATTCTAATCACACACTTGATCTTACATCTTGAAGAGTTAACACAATTAGATCAATTAGATAACACAAAACGGTCTTAAATCTTAAAGGGTTAACACAGTTCATCAGCCAGAAGGTAGAACTAATTAGTAAAATCAGTCGGCTGAGTTCATGGGTGGAAGAAACACGTTAGCAGGACTTTTACTTTCTGACCCCTGAACTTTCCACCTCTGAATTCATAACTGGAAATCACCATCTCACATCGTGTTCCTAAACACAAATCACACCACGCCCGCTGTGTTGTGCAGAAGGGATTGCAGTTCTCTTGTTTCTTTCTTTCATTTATTTAAAAAAAATGATAGACATATCTAATAGGCCGTTTTCAAACAAAGTTACTGCAGAGGACTTCGATCATTGATGTTTATGTGGCTAATTTCTCCAGTACTCTGAGAAATGTTTCAGCACGGGGGGGGAGGGGGGGGGGTAAGATGATTCCAAGGAGCCCTCAAAAATATTGGAACAAAAGATTTTTTGGGGTGATGGGGCCCAATGTGAGATCATTTCCTTGGAAGCACTACTGCGCTAGAGTGTGATAATAAACTATGACAGACTGCAGCCAGCCCTACAAGCCGAACACAGAGTTCTGCTCCCTCATCCCCCAGAACTGCTGAGAGGCAGTGGGCCACTGCAGCCAGCCCTACTAGCCGAACACAGAGTTCTGCTCCCTCATCCCCCAGAACTGCTGAGAGGCAGTGGGGCACTGCAGCCAGCCCTACGAGCCGATCACAGAGTTCTGCTCCCTCACCCCCCAGAACTGCTGAGAGTCAGTGGACCACTGCAGCCAGCCCTACGAGCCGATCACAGAGTTCTGCTCCCTCACCTCCCAGAACCCCCACGCTCGTTGCACTCTGTCCAGCTGGCAGGCACTTTGGTTATGGTGCGAAAACGCAGCGGCAACGTCGTTGGTTCAAAGAAGCCACGTGACCTCTACCGCACGTCCCTCCCTCTCTCTCTTGCTCCCCATTCTTCCTGTCTCTCTACACTGTGCCATTCAGTAAAAAAAGCTGAAAAAGCCTGAAAAAGTTGTTTTTTACAACAACAAAAAAACCTCATCGCTTGGTTTGAGGGACTGCAGCCTGTCGTGGCCCCTCCCACATCTGCACATAAACGTTCACAGCTGTCCAGCAGAGGCCTGCGACCTCTCACCCGTCGTCCCTCGCGGCGGCGGCGTTGGTGCTCGCGTTCGCTGTGTTCTACGCTCCGCTGATGTCCAGCTGCTCGTCATGTCAGTCGGTTGGTCGGTCGTTCGGTCGTTCGGTCACTTGCTCGGTTGCTCGGTCGGTCGGTCGAGCATTCGTTAGGTCGGTCGGTCATTCAGTCTGTCGGTTGTTCGAGCAGTCGTTCGGTCTGTCGGTTGTTCGATCAGTCGGTCTGTCGGTTGTTCGGTCAGTCAGTCGGTCGGTCGGTGGTTCGGTTGGTCGCTTGGTCGGTTGGTTGCTCGGTCGTTCGGTCGGTTGGTCATTCGGTCTGTCTGTTGTTCGGTCAGTCGGTCAGTCAGTCGGTCGGTCAGTCGGTCGCTCTCTCACCGTTCCCCACCTGTGCTCCTCAGGTCTCGCGCGCTCCCAGTCCATCCCCGGCCAGACCTACTCCTCAGAGGTGGTGACCCTTTGGTACCGCCCCCCGGACGTGCTCCTGGGCTCCACAGACTACTCCACGGCGCTGGACATCTGGTGAGCGAGCGCCGCGGCCCATTGGTCCAACACGCCGGGTCAAAGTTCAGGCCCCTGGAAACAGAGAGATGAGGTCATCATTCAACACCACCTGTGGACTAGAACTTGCACAACACAAAAAGCCCTTCAATTAGACCCCCTTAAACAGCATTACAAGCTTTCGCCAGCCGTTTGTGTTATACAGTTACGTTACTCGTCCACAGAAAGGCTTGCCTTTGCTCTCCTGGCGAGGGGGAGGGATCCCTTGACAGATATCTCGTTACTGTTCTCCATCATATGAGAAACAAACGTTTGGAAGTCGAAGGGATGGAGTCCTTTTCTTTCCCTAGCCGGAGAGGATGCGTAAAACGCTCGTGTAAACAAACAGGAATAAGTTATGAAACGACACGCAGGCACACAAATCTCAGTCGTAAAGTTTCTGATTGGCTGTTCCAAGCATTTAGGTGATTTATCGCAGGGAGTTTATGGTTGCTACACTTGTCCGGGCCAGCTGTGAGAACAACATAATACAGATAAAAATGAACACTTCTCAAACATGTAACAAAGCTCTATTACTGAAACCAACCACATCTATTTTCTGCAGTAATTTGTGTCGGTGAATGCGAACAACCTGTTGCATACGTGAACACGAGACTAGAATTTGAGACATCGTTGTTTGCCTGTTCTGAACACCATAAGTGGTACTTAATGACAGGGGTATCCAGAACGAAAGGAACCCTTACCTGTAAAGAGTACCAGCTGCATTTTCCACAGCTGTCCCGTGCGTGGTGTACCAACCCAACCGCATACTCCGAAAACTCCCTTTTGTAACACCTGTAAAAGGATAACATTTCAGCGTAGCGTTGAAGAGCGCTGCTCACTGCTCAGCGGTAACAGGAACAGACCGGCGTACTCGCACGCGCTGGCACAGAACACTTACCCTCCGACGGCCTTTCGTCTGCAGGGGGGCCGGCTGCATTTTCATCGAGATGCTCCAGGGGGCGCCAGCATTCCCCGGAGTGACAGATGTGTTCGAGCAGCTGCAGAAGATATGGGCGGTGAGTGTGGGGGGGGTTGGGTGTAGGGGGGGGGGGGGGTCGCTCTTACGCATCACACACAGCTCATCCGGCTGTCCCCCCCGAACAGCTGTCACCCCGGCCGAAAAAACCGAAAACCGGGCCCCCCCCCCCCCCGTACCCCAGTACCCCCGTCCCGAACGTTTAAATCCTCACAGTTCAGCTCCGCCTATTTTTCCCCCCTCCGTATAATTTCCATTCAGCCACTGTGCAGCACTCCTGCACCGGCAACTGCTGCTGTGTAAACTACCTGTTTAAACGGATCAGACAGTCATTCGGTGAGATTTCATTTGCCCCTAAAGACAAATGAGTGAAAAACACATCGATGTGAATGGGCAGCAAGTCGCAAACGCAGACACAGTTCAGATGGACGAGTGTTGCAAGAATCGAAACTTGAATTTTTGGAACATAAAAGACACCACTCATAGCTTCCCTACACACTCAGCAGATGCTCTTCTCTCTGGGTCCTTCTCTGTGAGAGCCCTGTTTGCTTAACGATAAATCATCAAGAAAAAATGTTACATTAAAACATATTAATGTTACAGTACAGCCGTATAATCCTGTTAGCAATTTATTATTTTCCATGGCGTAGTAACAAAGGATCAGCTCTTAGATTCGCTCACATGAAGCCTCCTGCTGTGGGCAGATTGGTCAGTCAGAGTTTGTATCCCACGGATCCACAGGGCATTTCCCCACCAGCACAATGGCCAGATTACTCACGGGCCGGTCACAGAGTGTCTAGACTCTGACTCTGAAAGTTCCTGGACCGTGGATTCGTATCAGAGGGTTTTGGGTCTTTTAACGGGCCGCACTGCGTTTCGCCATCTGGACCGCAGGGCTCCGCCCATCTTATTGCATCCAGCTGGGTTTGGGGTGCTGGGGCCTGATGTTATCTCCTGTTTTGTAGGTTTTGGGGTGCTGGGTTTTGGGGTGCTGGGGCCTGATGTTATCTCCTGTTTTGTAGGTTTTGGGGTGCTGGGGTTTGGGGGTGCTGGGGTTTTGGGGTGCTGGGGCATGATGTTATCTCCTGTTTTGCAGGTTCTGGGGGTCCCCACAGAGGAGACCTGGCCTGGGGTGAGCGAGATGCCAAACTTCAAACCAGGTGAGCTGCGCTTCCTTAAACACTCTTTCTTTATCCGTTTCTGTCCCTGGGGGGGGTGGGGGGGGTGGGGGGGGTCTCATCCTGATCAGGATTAGGGTGTGGGTAGAGGAGAAAAGCATTTTAACCCTTTTCAAGACAAGGTTTTTTGGAATGTTTTTGTTTCTAAATTCCAAGTCAGTGTTTTAGAACTCCATCACGTTCAACCACCGGCAGTGACTGTGACATCAGCGTTAGAATGTTTGGTTAAGAACGTTCCGATCACACATTTGTGTGACCTCACAGCTTAAAGGGGTTAGAGATCTGAGTCTTGTAAGCTTGCAACCCAGCACCCAGTAGATGCCTCAAACTGGCCATTGCAAACTTAACCGGAGATTTCCATCAAGCGAACCAATGGATATCCGACTTTATTGGAGACAGATCTTTGACACATATAAAGACAACAAGAAACATGAAAAGAACATCTTTTGAGTGAACAGACCAGTATGCTATTTGTGGCATGGGAAAATATAGCAGTT
>NC_057947.1:34059938-34077438 GCF_018555375.3 Anguilla rostrata
TGGGCGAGGATGGGGGGGTGGGGCAGGGCGGGGCGGGGCGGGGCGGGGGGGGGGGGGCTGCACCTCCACCAGAGAGACAAATAAACTCTGTAGCTCGGGTGGGGGGACGGGGCGGGGGCGGGGGGGGGCCTGGCAGGAGGGTATTAACACAAACAGACATAAAAAGAGACGTTTTTTGGATAAGTTTTGTAACGTGTCTCCCCGTGGCCTCTAGGGATGGCCGTGTCAGAGAGAGGTGTGTGGGGGGCACTGGCTCACTGCCCCGGCCCTCCCTGCATGGTGCAGGTACCATTTGGTTGCCCAAGTCCCCCCCCCCCCCCCCCCCCCCGGCCCTCCCACTCAGCACCGCCTCATTAGAATAAAGCCCAGACTGCAGCTTTCGCACAGGAGGCCTCCTGCCTGCAGAGAGACTGACAGGACGTTTGGAAACACAAACCATATCAGAGTGTGTGTGTTGTGTGCTCCACGTACACACACACACACACACACCACCACACACACCACACACACACCACCACACACACACTCACACACACACTCACACACACACACCACACACACACACACACACACACACCACACACACACACCACACACACACTCACACACCACACACACACCACAACCACACACACACGCACAACCACACAAGCGCAACCCACACCACGCACAGCACACAACGCCACACACAGTGCAGAGTCACAAACAGTGACACTGCACAAAAGCATGTCCACTCCATGTCCGTAGGGGACCGTCTGGCCTGAAAATCTAGGCGGTTTTAACTCAACAGCGCCCCCTGGAGCCGGCCCCACCGCAGTGCGCTAATGAGCCGCGATTCCCGTAACCTGCTGTGATCAAACGCGCGGCGGGAGAGACCCGAAAAAAAAAACCACGACGACGCAGACCGCCAACCCGAGAAGAACGCGTTGGTCCCGTCCAGCCGACAGGAAGTCATAGCACAGGCATTAATCACCAAAGCCAGAGTCATACCTTCATTTGTTCTTCGGTGTTCTGTGGTCAACCACATCTTTACTGGAATCAGCTGTCGTAAGGGTTCTGAAATGCTCGTCCACCGGGAGGTGTGCTGTGGTTCTTTTTTTTTTTAGGGGTTGTTGTTTTAAGATTTAACAAAAGTGACCACTTTCATTATCCTCTCTCTTCATCTGCTCATTTTAACTGTTCCAAGCAGATGTTGCTCTGAATTCATTATTAATATTAATAATAGAGGAATTTAAGGATGACATCCGGCATGTTTTAAATTTCACATCGAAGCCCCCAAAAGAAAAACAGACCAATGTAAATACGATTTTAATTATATCCCTCGTTCACGATGTCCTAAGCATCTAACCTTTCACCAGAACATGCTTTTATCGTGTAAGAACTCAATAGAATGATGAACGTTTATCTGATATTGGCCCAAAGTGTTGCTCACTTTGACCCAACCCTGCTGCACTGCTGCAGCGACCCAATTTCCGGATGTGTTTATTGTGTTGAAAACACACGAGCAGCTGTGGTTACTCTCCGGATTCTTCTCTCACTTAAATGTAACCATGATACCGGCCGCCCAATCGGAAACAATGGAATCTTGCCACTGTTTGTGTCACAGTTAAGAGTATCCTTTTCATCGACTGAAACATTTCACTCTCCCCCCCCCCCCCAACAGAATGGTTCCTTCCTTGTGAACCCCAGCTGTTCCGGAATGTTTGGAAAAGGTAGGGTTACATCATCTTATTCAAGTTATGTTTACAAAAAGAGGGAAATAATATGTTGCTTTTTGTGTGTGCGTGTGTGTGTGTACGTGTGTGTGTGTGTGTATGTACTGTATGCATGTGCCTGTGTGTGTGTGTGTGTGTGTGTGTATGTACTGTATGCATGTGCCTGTGTGTGTATGTGTGTGTGTGTTTATGTACTGTATGCATGTGCCTGTGTGTGTATGTGTGTGTGTGTGTGTGTGTGTGTGTACTGTATGTATGTGCCTGTGTGTGTGTGTGTGTATGTGCGTGTGTTTATGTGCGTGTGTCTGTATGTACTGTATGCATGTGCCTGTGTGTGTATGTGTGTGTGTGTGTGTGTACTGTATGCATGTGCCTGTGTGTGTGTGTGTGTTTATGTGCGTGTGTCTGTATGTACTGTATGCATGTGCCTGTGTGTGTGTGTATGTGTGTGTGTGTGTGTGTGTATGTGTGTGTGTGTGTGTGGTGTACTGTATGCATGTGCCTGTGTGTGTATCTGCGCTCTCAGTGCGGGGTTGGGGGTTGGGGGGGCGTGTAGCGGGGGTCGCGTTACGGAACAGATCCATCACTGCGGTGCTGTTTGTCCGGGCAGCGGCCCAGACCTGGGGGGTCGAGGGAGCGAGGGGGGGCAGGAAGAGCGCGAGCGCGGGAAACAGGCCCGTCTTTGTGCCGCGCGTCCGCGGCTTTCCGTTCCCGGCCCGGGTCGTCCAGCGCCGGCTCACACTGGAGCCCATTAACACACACAGCGAGGGGGCGGGGGGGGGGGCAGGGGGGGACACACAGCGAGGGGGGGGGGGGGGACAGCAGCGGGGGGGGGTACACACAGCGCGGGGGGGGGGACACAGCGAGGGGGGGGTACACAGCGGGGGGGGGGGGACACAGCGCGGGGGCACGGGGGGGCGAGGCGGACGAGGGGGGGGGACACACAGCGAGGGGGGGGGGGGGGGACCAGCACGGGGGGACACAGCGGGGGGGGACACAGACGGGACCACAGCGAGGGGGGACACAGCAGGGGGGCACACAGCAGGGGGACACAGCGAGGGGGGTAACACGGGGGGGACACAGAGGGGGTAACACAGCGAGGGGGGGGACAAGGGGACACACAGACAGAGCAGAGGTGAAAAAGGGAACAAAATTCAATAATTATAAATATAATGAGATAACAGTGAGAGTGTAGGCCAGATGAGAGAGCAAGCAACAGTCAAACGGCACCAACCAATATAATCTACTGAACTGAAAAACAGAACAGAGCAGATGGAGAAAGTATTCCGAATATATTTTTTTTTAATGCTGAAGCAAAGCAACAGAGATAAGAACCAATCTGCTGACCTTGCCATCGCGAGTTCAGTTTAAGGCGACGCATTAGCCAATGACAGGCCACAGCGATGATGAGGACACCGTATGTCCTCGATGCCAAAGTAAATATACACCCGGTTTCGTGCAGCAATGGCTGGTGAAAGAAGAGCAAAGGAATATGAAAACTGCATCCAGCTTAACAGTCAAAGCCCTTCAATCCTCGAGTCACCGTGACGACGTGGCCAGGGCAGAGAAACAACCGCGTCAGAGAGAGAAAAGGTTTGGGCAGAACCCGTCTCCATGGGAGAGACGACAGGCTCGTGTTCTACAGCCGATCACAGGGGGTTCAGACGATCGCTGAAGATGTGCGTTCGGGCTTGGATTGGGAATTAGGGGCGACATAGCTCAGGGGGTAAGAGCGGTTGTCTGGCAGTCGGAGGGTTGCCGGTTCGATCCCCCACCCTGGGCGTGTCGAAGTGTCCCTGAGCAAGACACCTAACCCCTAACTGCTCCCAACGAGCTGATTGGTACCTTGCATGGCAGCCTTTGCTGAGAGTGAGAGTGATAGAGAGAGAGAGAGAGAGGGAGAGGGAGGAAGAGGGAGAGAGAAAGAGAGTGAGGTAAAGAGAGAGAAACAGAGAGAGAGAGAGAGACATGTTTTTGTCAAAATGTAAATGTTCAGAACATCTCTGCCTCCCACTCAGGTTGTTAAATCAATGCACAGTTTTTTGGGCTCAGTCGCTTATTTTGCTCGTAGCGCTTTCTGGCAGAATAAAGCAGCAGTGTGTGAATAAAGGAGTCGTATGAGGTTAGGGGGGATCGGGTGTGCCACCTCGCCCCCCCCTCGCCAGCCTCGCCAGCCTCGCCCCCCTCGACCCCCCCCCCCTGCCAGCCTCACCCCCCATACTGTGTCCTTAAAAACTGATTTACTTCAGTAAAAAAAAAATTTATTTGCCAAACTGTGTGAAGAAAAAAGTGCTCAGTATTTCTCTAAAGGTTGGAGTTGAAGGACCAAAGCTGATTAAATATAGGGAGGTAGGGATGGGGAGGGGGGGGGGGCATGGCAAGGGGACCAGTGGGATATGTCTGAGACAAAGGGTACGATAGCGGCATCACTAAGGACCTGAAAATCAGCCAGACCAGCAGCTGAGAGGTCAAAGGTCAAACAAATACTCAGTGTGCAGTCTACAGCAGTCTCTCCAAGGGCCCCCAGCCTGATGGCTAGGCCTCGCAGTAAGATAACTCAAGGTCCTCAGCCACTTACTTTCAGCAAGCCACGTTTGGTAAATGGACTGCATTTATATAGCGCTTTTATCCAAAGCGCTTTACAATTGATGTCTCTCATTCGCCAGAGCAGTTAGGGGTTAGGTGTCTTGCTCAAGGACACTTTGACATGCCCAGGGTAGGGTTTGAACCGGCAACCCTCCGACTGCCAGACAATCGGTCTTACCTCCTGAGCTATATCGTTTCTTTTGCTAGCAATATAACTGAATTCCATTTTCCACCCCCCCCTACCCCCGCACCCCCCCACCCCCCAAAAGGAAATTGCAAATGCGCACCAACAAATATGTAATTTATAAGGAGATGCATCCCTTGCATCAGCCATGATTAAATAAAATAGGTTTGCCGTGTGACTGGGATAGCAGCTGAATTGAAGCTTAGTTATGTAAGCAGTAAATATAGATCACACACTTCAGACACTCCCTCTCTTCCTTGTCGGCTCCTGCCAGTCAGATTCTAAGGTATTTTTTTTTCCCCCAAAGTAATTGCTTGCGATCTCTCCCTGGTCCTGATGCTGGTAAACACAATCGCGGTTGGCACACGCAGAAGCCGTGTGATGAAATAGCAAGTCCGCCTTTCTGCGGATATTAAAATGAACTACCTGCATTTATTTTTACTTATTTTTACTTATTGTTTTGTTTTTTTGAAACATTAATTAATTAAGCTTTGTGTTTACCGTAATATAATCTGCAGACATTTTTGTTGGCACATTTCATAACTGCACTGTACATTTTTAAATGACAGAATAATATTTTGAGGTCACCGTTTAAATAAATTAGCATTTTACGCGCGCAAGCGTTTCCGGCCAGCGCCAGGTATGAGAGAGCGCCTTGTGCGGAGAACCGGAGCCTTGACTGGTCTTTACTCCGCGTACGGAGAGAGAGAGAGAGAGAGAGAGAGAGAGAGAGAGAGAGAGAGAGGAGAGAGGGAGAGAGGAGAGGGGAGAGAGAGAGAAGAGAGAGGAGAGGAGAGAGAGGAGAGAGAGAGAGAGAGGGGAGAGGGAGGGAGAGAGGGAGAGGGAGAGAGAGAGAGAGAGAGAGAGAGAGAGAGAGAGGGAGAGAGAGAGCCAGCGTTTCGCTCGTTGTTTGCGGAAGTATCCGGTGATCTTCCCCCTGCGGGCGACGCCCGGGTTTCTGTTACAGGCTGAACAGAGAGGATTCAGAAAATGGCTCCTTAGCGATTAACTCTTCACTGGGCCGTTAAGTCCCAGCTGACAAAAAAAAAAAAAAGATGTCCTCACAACGTTACTGGAATGTCTTGTCGATGTTATAACGCCGCCACCACGTTGCGGCACACAGCCCTCTCCCTGCTCCGCACGTCAGACTGTTCACACTGCGCATTTCGGCTATGCTCAAAAAACGAATATTTAGATTGACTTAATAACAAGACCAGGTCAAAAGCTAGTAGTAATATGGCTGGACCGGCCGTCCAACGGTGTAACTTCATCACTCAGTGTCATTCAGTCACTCAGTCACAGACATTTGCGTTTGTAGGGCTGTTGCTGTCCAGCCAAAAAATATGGAAAGTGTTTGCATACAATATTATTAAATATATGTGAGTTCAACTGATGAAGTACTTACGTGGACAGTGGCGGCAGGGAATATTGTTATATAAGTATATTGCGTGCAACCACTGTCCATAATTTTAAGTAAATCTAACAATTAATTTTTTTTAAAGAGTACATTAAAAAACAAATGAAAATAACCCAAAGGAAAATGGAAGCAGTAGGTTTTTTGCAGACAGTTAGTGCATCTTCCCGACTGAGCAGAATAGAGTACACTGATAAAAAAAAAATCAATTTTGTTTGTGTGTGCAAGAGAAAACCCATAAGCACAGGGCAAACCAGAGCAAACCTCTCTCTCGTTTCTGAGTGCCAGTTAGTCAGAAGTGGAGTTTGGCACGTCGCTCTGCTGCTCCGTATCAGGGCCGGACAGCCGAACAGTCGAGCACTGAAGAGCTGCCAAAGACCAGCGGCAGCGAGCAGGAGAACGTCGAGTTTCTCATACATTTATGCACAGAAATAATTGCCTTGGCAGAATGAAAAGCGGACGGAAGTGAATTGAATCCCGGACCCGAGATTGCGTGCTTCCGAACAAAAAGCAGACAGGCGTCAGAAAAGCAATCAAAACTTCCTCAAGGTCTGATCGTCACCGTCTGAACAAAAAAATTCGTGTTTGTTTTTCAAAAGTGGAAATTATTCCCTGAGTGTAGCGTTACCTTCGCGGTCCGGCTGATGAGAAGCTGATTGGGCCTGCTGCCCGCTCGAAGCAGAAAACAAATTATTAGATTTAACACGCAGAGGTTTCGGGGGGTTTGGCTTCACCGTGCTGAAACTCGAAATGTCGGGAGGGTTTCTGGGGCTTTGAGAGGAACGGAGGGAATGCACTGCACGGTGTTTTAGCTCTGAGTGTGAATCCTGTGAACCTCGATGTGAATCCTGTGAACCTCGATGTGAATCCTATGAACCTCGATGTGAATCCTATGAAGCTCGATGTGAATCCTACGAAGCTCGATGTGAATCACGGGCTGATGTGAATCCTAAGCTGGATGAATCTCGAGTGATGTGAATCCTATGAAGCTCGATGTGAATCCTACGGAGCTCGATGTGAATCCTACGAAGCTGGATGTGAATCCTACGAAGCTTGATGTGAATCCTACAGAGCTGGATGTGAACCCTACGGAGCTGGATGTGAATCCTATGAAGCTGGATGTGAATTCTACGGAGCTCGATGTGAACGCTATGAAGCTCGATGTCGCACTTTTACACACACACAGGGAGCCAGATGGCCCAGTGTTCTGCACAGAGGGAAGAGGTGAGCGTCAGGAAGAAAAGAAAAGAAAAGAAAAACAGAAAAAAGCTTCTCTCCCTGGTCAGCTGCATACAGGGACTGAAAAGGGTGGGGGGGGAGGAGGGGGGACTTAGGGGGAAAACGAAGGAAAGCAAAAGAAAAGGAAAAAAGGGTGGGAGAGAGAAGGGGGAGAGAGAGAGAGAGACATGAAGGAAGAGTGACACAACATACAAAATGGTGGAATGACATTAGAGAAAGAAAGTATGGCTGGGTGGGTTTGTGGTGGTGGTAGCAGGGGGGAGGTATATTGGGATATTTAATGCAGGTCTATTTGGGTTTGATTAACAGAAATCTTTTTTATTTTTTATTTCCTCCTCTCCCTTTTTATCCATAGATGTAATTAAGAGGACCCCCCAAAGAGAGGCCCCAGTTTTAGCACAGGCTGATAGACACGGACGGGGTAAAATTAAAGACGGGGGGGCGTGATGGGGGGGGGGGGGGGGAACAGATAGCCAGACAGTGACAGAAATGCAAATCTAGCAGATTTGCATGCCACACAAACTGAGAGAGAAGAAAGGAGAGGGAGTGGGGGGGGACGATGACAAAAAAATAAATAAATAAATAAATAAAATACATTTTTAAAATGCTCGCAACTAATCCATCAAGGCCCCGGTGATGCTGGAGTGTTGACTGACTCGCAGATGGAATGCTGGAGCAGGCAGTCGGCGTGTCACAGTCGTCTGAAACGCTCGATTATTAAAATGGCGGAATGCGCCGGACCCAGAGGCGGGCCCTACCGTTCCAAACGCACCGGCGACGGCGGGATCGGACAGACGAGAGAACTCCTGCTGCACGGCTACGCTCAAACCCCTGAGCAGCTGGGGGGGGGGGGGGGGGGGGGGGCCTTTAAACATAAAGCACAGTGGTACTGGCTGTTTGTCCCTGGAGCTGAAAAAGGGGGGGGGGGGAGGGGGGGCAGGGGGGGGCTGAAGCCAGGGACTAATCACCCCCACACCTGGGGAGGGTGCTGTTTCCAAAATATTATTTTTAATGGCTGACCCCCCAGGTACTGCCTGCCTGCCAGGACTACCCTGGACAGTGGGCACTTTCACCACTGTGTCCCGTGCTGGCCCAGGTCTGGCCTTGTCCTGAAGAGGAGCAGCTCACCCCTGCTAAACCCCCCCACCACCTCGCCCTCGCCCCCGCCACCCCCACCACCCCCACCGCCAATTTAAACTACACATCCTGAAGCAGCGTTTGATTTCAAAATGCTCAGCTACAGCCCCAGTGCAGAGCACTCACCAGCTGGCTGGTATCCTTAGGTTTTAATTGAGTCTGGTGCTTGAAAGTACACCACCTTTGTGCCACATCCAGTGTTTTAATACTAAAACAGATTGGGTTATAGATTGTGTGTATGTGCGTATAGTATGCGTGTGTGAGTGTGTATAGTGTGTGTGTGTGTGTGTGTGTGTGTATAGTATATAGTGTGTATGTGTGTATGTATAGTGTGTGTGTGTGTATGTATGTAGTTGTTGTGTGTGTATTAGTGTGTATGTGTTATAGATATAGTGTGGTGTGGTGGTGTGTGTGGATAGGTTGTGTGTGTGTTGTGGTGTTGTGGAGTGTGGTGTGTGTGTGTGTGTGCATGTGTGATGTGTGGTGTTGTGTGTGTGTGGATGGTGAGTGTGTGTGTGTGTGTGTGATGTGTGTGTGTGTGGTGTGTGTGTGGTGTGAGTGTGTGTGTGTGTGTGTGTATGTGTGGTGGTGGTGTGTGTGTGTGAGTGTGTGTTTTGTGTGTATGTAATGTGTGTGTGTGTGTGTGTGTGTATATAAGTGTGTGTGTGTGTGTGTGATAGTATGTGTATGTGTGTGTGTGTGTGTGAGTGGTGTGTGTGTGTGGTGGGGGGGTGTGTGGGGGGGGTGTGGTTGTGTTGTTTTTTTTTTTTTTTGTGTGTGTGGTGTGTGTGTGTGTGTGGTGGTGTGTAGGTTGTGTGTGTGTGAGTAATGCGTCTCCCTCTCCTCTCCTCAGGCTGGGGCAGCTGCCCTATAAGACGGAGGACCTGGCCCAGCAGCTGCTGAGGGGGGCACCCCGAGACCGAATCTCTGCGCAGGACGCCCTGCTGCACCCCTACTTCAACACCCTGCCGCCCCCGCTCATGCACCTGCGAGACAGTGCGTACCCCTCCCCCCGTCCCCCTCACACACACACAGATGACATCATGGCCCATTACACCAAATCGCACGTTACGGTAACCACGAATGCTCCCCCCCCACCCCCCCCCCCCACATCAGAACTCTTTCAAAGATGGGTGCTGGATCTGGGGGGGGGGTCAGCTGCGGATTATGTCAAAATACTAGGCAGGAGATGGGTGTGGCACACGCAGGAGTACAATGGCACGTCCTGTCATCTCAGGGGCCAGAAGGCCTGGATTGGGGCATCTTCTCAAAAACAGTTACGAAGTAAATTAATAAAAGAATGAGTGAATGAATAAGTAGATGAATAAAATAAAGAGCAGATGATGGAGGCTGGCTGGGTTCCAGCTGAGTGCAGCCAGGTGCCCTCCCTCCTCTCCTCCTTGTTCATCCTTTCGTCCTCTCCTCCCTCCCTTCCTCCTCTCCTCCCTGTTCATCCTTTCATCCTCCCTCTCTCCCTCCCTCCTCTCCTCCCTCCAATTACAGCACATTTGTCTAAACAGCAGGAGCCTCAGTCTCTTTTCCCATCTCTCTCCTCCTTTCCCTCTCTCCATCCCTCACTCTCTCTCTCTCTCTCCTTCTCTCCCTCTATCTATGTATCTCAATCTCTCTGTTTTTTAAGCAGCAAGAATAGGCAAAGCAAGGCTTTGCAATCCCTGCTCCAGGGTTCCATTAAAGATCGTGATGACGAGCGAGAGAGGGGGGGGGCAGGCAGATAAAGACAGTGATAAAATGAGAAGGATGCAGGAACCCAGAGACGGAAGACACACCAAAATAAGAGCAGAGAGAAGCTAGTGTTGTCTGTGAGGCTGCAAGGAACGCGTTTGCTAGCCAGTATATATTTTCCCCCTGCTTGTTAGCGGCGGGGTTGAAAGCCGCTAGCTGGGAGACACAAGCTAGCGCTCAGCTAGCCTTAGCCGCAGCACATTCAGTAAAACTCTAAAGTCTTTTGCCCAGGCTTTGGTTATCCCTGTGAAGAGCCGGCACAGGAGCCAGGCGTGACCGCTGTCAAACAGCTTCAGCCCGTTTTGACCGAGCAGATTTCTCAGAACGTTATTCTTTTTCAAAATTCCGAGTCAGTGTTCTGGAACGCCATTGCTTTTCAATTTACCGGCAGTGACTGTGACATCAGCGTTCGAATGTTCAGTCAACGATCAGCTTCTGATCACATATTTGGGACCTCACGCCTTAGAGGGCTAACGCAGGAGCCTCTGGTGGGGCAGGCTTCTGGACTCTCAGCCTGTGCTTATTCCACGTTTGCTGTCATTACCGTGTGCTGCCAAGCTTGTTGGCAGTCCTCTCTCCGCCAGAGATCGATAAAAAATAATCAATCGATAATGATCAATAATCGATAATCGTAACCTCTCCTTTCCGCTTCACTCTTAAGTATGGGTGGCAGCTGCCATTAGTTTGCGAGGTAGCGCGGTCTGTTACTTGCTAAAAATAAAAATAAACAAACCTCCTGATTTAAAAGGTACGCTTCCCATCGCATGCAGACAGCCCCTTTGAAAATAACAGACTATCTATGAATCTCTCCTGCAGAAGACATGACGCTGTTTCACATGCAAATTCTCCCTCTCTCTCTCTCATACGCACACACACACACACACACACTCGCACACTCGCACACACACACACACACACTCACACACACACACACTCGCACACTCACACACACACACGCACAAACACACACACGCACGCTTCAGCCAACCTGTCTGTTTTTTTCTGAATGTCTAACACTCATTTCCCGGTCTGTTTGCCATAGGATACAATCTCCACACTGTGGTGCGGAGACGCAATAAGCAGTAAACAGACTGTAAAAATAGCCCGCCTCAGTCAGAACACCTCTAACTGGAACAAAACCGCCAGATCCGCGCGGAACACGGTGACACGCGCGGGAGACAAAGAGGAGATCATTATCCCCTCAGCAACAGGAAGGCTTTCCTGCATTTTTTTTGGGCTGATGTTGCATTCTGGGTAACAGCTGCTCCTGTGCAGGGTTTCTGACTTCCTCCCGCTATCAGGCAGACGCAGCGCAGACAGACTGTCTGACAGCGCAGGACCCCTAATCTTAAAGAGAGGAGACCGGCGGTCTCCTGGACAGCTGAGTACGGGAGAGCGAATGTTTGCCGGGTTTTTCCCCCGATGATCCGGCCTGTGTGGGGAAAAAAAAACAAGGCAGCCAAACACTTTCGCAATCAGACCGCAGTCTCACCGCCAGCTAAAGAGCGGAGAAGGGTGAATTTATGAATTTAATTACCCGATTCTCAGAGCTGCATCGCAAGAGGGACTAAATATAATATCGCATTTTGCACGTGGACTGTTTTCGGTTTTCATACTGTGCGTATTATTCAAACACAGACCGTGGCCTGAATGCAACCGACATTTGTCCTTCACCTGGATTCGATTTTGCAAAGACAGTTTTGGCTGGCGATTGCGGTCAGTCTGTGCTTGTGAAGAAAGAAATATTTGCAAACGTCCCCCCTTTAAGTTAAAGTTCATAACTTGAACTGAGCAAAGGGAAGGAGCAGTGGGGATGGATGAATGGGGTGGAGGTGGCCTTTCGATTCAGAAACCGCCATTTCTGCTGACAAAAAGAGTGGAGTTGTGCTGGCTCAGGGCAAACTTTCATTATTTCTGTCCGCTATCCCCTCCTGGAGCTTGTGAAGTTTTTTTGGACACGCTCAAACCCAAAGTGCCCTTCGCAGCCTTTCGAGAAGCCGAGGCATAAGTGGCTTCACAACCAGCCGCAGCATAAATATCACGATGAATAATTCAGAAGAGCGTGTGGTCGGACGGCTATGACGTCACATTCGAGGATAGCGTTTTTTTTTTTTTTTTTACCTGGGACGCCCGTTACATAATCCGCTTCCGAGCAACCTTTTTTTGCGGAAAATCGTAGGTGACATCGCGTCGACAGAGATCACGTGACGCGGGCTTCCGTAGCGGCTGCACAGCGTGCGCTTTCAACCTCGTTCTCTCGCTCACCGTCGCTTCGAAAAAAAACAAAATCAACCGCAATCCCCAAGAGTCTAAAAACACTTTCCACTTTTGTTTACAAAAATCCAAAGAATCTCTCTCTCTCTCTCCCTCTCCCTCTCCCGCCCCCCACCTCTCTCTCTCTCTCTCTTGCTCTGTATATTTTTATAGTTCTCGCTATATATATAATGTTTTATGGCAGTGTATGATAGATACGTGGGGCTGCGGAGCGTTCTGTAAGATGTGGCTGAGTTGCCGCACCGCTCTGTTTTAAGTGCCGGGGCCCCCGTCACTGGCGAAGAGACGCCTCCGTCTCTCCCTCTCTCCCTCTCTCCCCGTATAATGAAGCATCATTACCGTGACTGCACGCACCGTGTATTTATAGCGAGGGAGAGGGAGAGGGGGCGAGATGGGGGGGGGGACGCTAACTCCGAGACGACACGCGCACGTTTCTCCGTTGTGCCAGCGTTCCGCGTGGCTCCTCGCGTCGCCTCGCCGGGAGGGAGGGAGGGAGGGAGGGAGGAAGGGAGGGAGGGAGGGAGGTGAGGTGAGGCTCGGGCCTAATTATGCAAATGAAGAGACGACAACGACGGGGGGAATTCTGGGAACTAATGAGGGCTCATTATCTCAGCGGCGCTCGTCTGCGGAGAGGCCCGGCTGACAGCTAGGGCCCCCCCACCCCCCCCCCCCCACCCAACCACCCCCCCTCCCTCTGCGTCCTCTCTTTCACTCATCCCCCTCTCCTCTCCCACTCTTTTTTTTTGTATCTCTCCATCGCCGCGACACACGGTAAAACTGGCGCGCGGTAAAACTCATTTTTTCGACCGTAATAGGAACACAAAATTTCTCCTGAGCGGGTTGCTCATGGAAGCTCTTAAGCACAATAAGGAAATCTAGATTATTACATCACACGTATGGCGCATGATAATTATTTTGAAGAGGAAAAAAAAGACGTTGAGTGAAGGGGGAATAGACACGTGGCATATGATGCACGTTGAGATGAGGCTTTTACAAGCACCTCACTCACAAGATCTTAAACAATCATCCGAGATGCAATTTATTCCAGGACTCGCTTTGTTAAAAGTAAAAATATAAATAAAATAAAAATCACGCTGTGACTGGTAATTCACTGCAGTCCCCAGAGGAATACACACACACACACACACACACAGAGTCCCTAGATGACACATTCTCTCCTCTTTGCATATCCACTTGAGAATAATTTACACACACAGGCCCATGTACATGCCAACACACACACCCACACACACACACACACACACACACATAGACACACTCACACACACACACAGAGCAGAGACACAGTGGATAGGGGCCTGGGCTCATAACCGAAAGGTTGTGGGTTCGATTCCCACCTGGGCTGCTGCTGTTGGACCCTTGGTGAAGGTGCATAACCAGAACTGCTTCAGTAAAATAGCTATATAAATAAATGTATATGCAAAAACGTAACGTGTGAAAGCTGCCCTGCATGAAACCTTTAAATCTAATGATGAAAATGTCTGGAGTTATCCCTTAATTTGCCGTGTAGGTGTGTGTGTATAGTGTGCGTGTGTGTATAGTGTATGTGTGTGTCTGTGTGTTTGTGTGTGTGCGCGTGTATAGTGTACGTGTGTGTGTGTGTGTGTGTGTATATATGTGTATGTGTGGCTGTGTGTATATGTGTATAGTGAGTGTGTGTGTATAGTGTATACGTGTGTGTATGCATAGTGTGTGTGTGTTGTATGTGGGCGTGTGTATGTATAGTGTATAGTGTGTGTGTATGCATAGTGTATAGTGTGTGTGTGTGTGTGTGTGTGTGATAGTGTATATGGTGTGTGTGTGTGTGTGTGTGTGTAGTGTATATGTGTGTGTGTGTGTGTGTGTGTGTGTGTGTGTGCGTGTGTATATGTGTGTGTGTATGTGTGTGCGTGTGTAGTGTATAGTGTATATGTGTGTGTGTGTGTGCGTGTGTATAGTGTATATGTGTGTGTATATGTGTGTGTGTGTGTGTGTATAGTGTATACGTGTGTGTGTGTATATGTGTGTGTGTTATTGAGACATCAGTACCTAACTGTCTCCCCAGTCTGTCAGGCCCCTGCTGAGCCATAACAAGTGAAGAGGAGCTGAGAGTGGCGTCAGAACCGCTCTCTCCAAACGAGTAAATATTTAACGCACGTCGGTCAAACAAACGCTTCACTCGCCCGCAACGTCCAGGAGAGAAAACAAGCGCGTTACTCAACACTTGTGAGCCCCGATGCCTCATTATTTTATTTTAATAATCCTATAATTTCTCTCGCGGAATTCAGGCCTGTTCTCAAGGGCAGGCGTCCTGGAGCCAATCGCGTGGCTAATGTACATATCGCACATTAGCATTTCATTCCTTTGAAAATTACGGGAATGGGAGAACGGAGAGAAAAAAACAGAAGCAGCTTTTTTTAAACTTGAATTTTAACACGAATCGCACATGAAGAACATTTTTACGCTTGAGGAAAAAACCTCGTGGGAACAAAACGTTTTTTTTTTATTGTTGTTGTTTTTGCTGAAGCTCAAGGAAAAGGGGGGGGGGGGGGGACAAGAACGATGGTCCACCAGCAGTGGAAATAAGCAACAAAGACTGATAAAATGATCCCCATTTCATAGTGCAAATATATGGCAACAAAAAAAAAAAAGAATTTTTAAATAGCCTGAACAGCTCGCCGCTTGAATACACACCCACCACAGGGGGCGCCGTTGAGAGAGTAAATACCCCTGAAAACACAGAGAACTCAAGAGCAAGACGAAGCCGCTCCTCTGTGGTTTACCTCAGCGGGCGTCGCAGCATCAAAGCTAGCCGCGGGACAGGGGGGCTAACGCGTCCCAAAAGTGCGTCATCAGACCAGACGAGCAGATGGCGGCACAGATACGCCGATTTTTTCCCACGTCTCCTCGCGCTCACGCCGACTGCGGGGAAGAGAACCGTCTCCCACGGCAGGTAACTCCGCCAGGTGTGTTCCGGCGATAATCGGTTACATCACACCGGCGTTTACATCGCATTTTACGCATTTATCCAGACATGTATCCACAGCAACTTCCACACATTACTTTTTTTTAAAAATCACATATGATCCATTTATGCCCATGTATATTCACTGAAGCAGTTCACGTTAAGTGACCTCACGTAACCTCGCTGCGTGGTACAGCAACGACACCGCAGCAGGGAATCGAACCTGCAACCTTGTTGAGTTACAGCCGAGTTCTTTGGCCGTTACCCTATACTAGCCATGCTTGTCAATGCCCAAGCTGGCCTAGTCTAAGTGAGAGACAGCCATGTGATGCTGTCTGTCAAGACGTGAAGGGGGGGGGGGGGGGCACATGGGCCTGGTTGCCATGGCAGCCCAGGTACACGTGGCTCGACGTTCCAAAACGAGACAGAGACTCGCCAGCCCCCGACTGAAACCACCGCGAGAACGTCACAGCAGCCTGACCCAAGAAGCAGCCGCCATTTTATCCCACATCGCTTTCACGGATAGACTAGCCAGCCTGCTTCCTGGTCTCATCTCAGCTCTGAGAGTCCGCATCTCCCGCCTGCTTCGCCCTGTTTCTCCTCCTCCATCTTGCGCGGGATCAGGAAAATTACACATCAGCTCTGATTCTGTGGCTGGGGCGGGGCACTCCACTACGATTCTCACAGCAGAGCCTAAGCTAGCTGCTCTCTCTCTCTCCCTCTCTCCCTCTCCCTCTTTCCCTCCCTCTCTCACTCTCCCTCTTTCCCTCCCTCTCTCTCTCTCTCTCTCTCTCTCTCTCCCCCTCTTTCCCTCGCTCTCTCAATCTTCCCCCAGCGATGGTTACATCCCATCTCTCTTGGTTGCCCCCAGCTGAACCCCTGCCACGATGCTGTCTCTGTGTTTATTCGCCGTGATGAAAAGATGAAACGTATCTGTTCCCTTTTCCGCACGGTTCGGGCCGCGCCCCTCCCCATGGGACGGCCCGCGTGGGTGGCCTGTAATCACTGAAATAGCACCCCCCCCCTCACCCCCCCGAGCAGTCAGGCCTCACAGGGGGTGAGCTGTGCTCCCAGAATCCCACGGGGCCAGCCGGTACAGGCCGAAGACTCACAGCCTTCAGGGGGTTCAGACCCAACACTGGGCTGAGCACTGGACCCAGGAGAAGGGTCCCGCCACCTCCCCAAAAACACTGCAGGCGTGGTCACATGTCTCACAACGACCGAGATCAACCCGCCATATCAGGGCCACGTCTTCTCCTGTTCGACGGAGGGGAAACGAGTCTTATAACGGTCCTGTTTGCTCTCTCCCTCCCTTATTCCCTCTCACCTCTGTCCCCTTCCCACTGCCTCCATCTCTCTCTTTCTCTCTCTCCCTCTTTCTTTCTCTCTCTCTCTCTCTTTCTCTCTCTCCTCTCACAGCGGTGTCAGTGTTCAAGGTGCCCGGGGTGAGGTTAGAGGCTGAAGCTCGGGACATCTTCAGTCCGGGGAAAAGGCACAGACCGTCCCTTGCCCCCCTCACCAAATGCTGGTGACCCCCCCCTAGAACCGGACCCTCGATGGAGCACCAACCACCATCAGCATCATCCTAACCCCACCCCCCCCCCCAACCCCTTATCCATGTGCTGACCAATCAGAGCCTCTGTGTGAAAATGGAAGGAGTGACAGAGAAAGATTGTGCTGCGGATGTTCTTGTATAAAGGCCAACATCAGGGATAGGTCCCTCATGTGGGGGGGGAGCGGGGGGGAGTGGGGGCGGGTGCAGGGGTAGGGAGGGCATGGCCCTCGAACCCAGACTGATCCTGACCTTACATTCACCCTCAGGGGTACCGGCAGTTTACTTTCTGAACTCTCACCCCAGAAAAGAAACCACTAGTTTTATTAGTATGCCGAAGATAGAATATACTATTTATGCCAATTTCAATAATCTATTAATAAAACCTTATTAATCCTATGTTCATACTTGGAATCACACTAACCACCTCCCCCCCATAAGGGGGCGCTGTCTATCCCACAGCGTAGAGATTAGCCCATAGAGAAGCCCACCTTTTCTTCTTCCCATTCCGAGACATAACAGTGCAAAAAACCCGACAATCCTTTCTTTCGACCGCTGACCCCTTTCACACAGGCCTGGCTCTCTGGGAACTGTAGTTCGTTTGTCCTCCGGTCGGTTTGTCCTTCAACCAGCACGCTCGTTTATCAGTCAATGCCCGTCAAATCATCTCGGATTTCCCTGCCTGTGCTCC
>NC_057947.1:34082438-34097438 GCF_018555375.3 Anguilla rostrata
CACCCCCTCTTCCCTTCCCTTACTCCCGCCCCTGCGTCCCTCCCATCACCCCTCTCAACCTGTCCTCAAAACATACTCCTACATGACAAAAAATTATACCTTTTTTTTTTTTAAACCTTTAATTATCCAGGAAGTCTCAGGGACCATGGCTGTATCTGAAAAGGTTCACTAGTTTCCCATAGAGCGGACTAGCTAGAGTGTCTGCCGTTTGCTAGAAAATGCCTGACTCCCCAGTTAGTCCACTAGACAGGGAACTAGTGGACCATATCGGACACAGCTCTGGATTTCCTGCCATTACAAATGTGGCCACCAGGTGGTGCTGAAGGTTATGCAAACTCTACTTTATACTAAAGGCAATGCCTTCATTGGACAACCTACAGTTGGGCTATAAAGTTCTGGTATGAAGACACACTACAAGAAGAGCAATGGAAAGGTATAAGTGTAGTTAACATTTGTCTCAGCGTTCACTGACTTCCTCAAATAAACCTTGATTTAAAATAAATCAAGAGAAACATTGTGTGTTTTTATACACAGCAACTGCCAATACGCAGAAACTGAAATGGCATCCAAACTACACACACAGTGTATTTCTTAAGCTTCTGTGGTTGACACAAAATTTTGATGACCAACTTTTTGTTCCGAAAAAAAATATTGAGGTTAATGAAGAAGTTTTCACAAATTTAATAATTCTCAATTTTTTTTCACTTATCACTCGTTGTTTTCCATACACCTGACAGTTAACTTGCTGGAAAAACAAGTTCCTTCAACAACATTTTGATGTTCTGAAGTCTTTATTTATTTACACGTGTATCTATTTCTGCTCCTTATTAAAAGCCGGAGTTTAAAGAGGAGAGGAGACGCTGGAACCTTGCGCTGGGGGGGCTCTGGCAAAGGGGGACGTTTCTCCTGCGCGACACGCTTTGAAGCAGGTGTCAGCACTTATCCCGGGATTGTCACCCGAGCGTTAACACTTCTGAGGAGAGTCAGACAAGTCACTAATTAATCTGAGGCAACTCGGGGGACGCCACACGCGAACGCATTCGGAAACGCACGCTCGACGCTCTCACACGCAGGCTTACTGCTGCTCGAGTGACAACCAGCTGTCCTCGTCCTTACGAACATTTGTGAATCTGAACGCAAGACGCACCCACGCCTGCACATGCACACATGTGCACGTCCGTCCCAGGGAGGGCCACGGGTGGTGCTGGAGCCTATCCCAGCATGCATTGGGAATACACCCTGGACACCCACGCCAATCCACGCAACTTATACCCATGGTTGAGTTGAGCTATCTAGACTTCTCAATTAGCCTAGCCTGCATGTCTTTGGACTGAGAGAGGAAACCAGAGTACCCAGAGGAAGCCCATGGTCTCTGGCCAAAATCAGAGAACATGGCCTCTGGCCAAAATCCGGTCCTCTGGCCACCCTCTGGCTTCGGGCACAGCACTAAATTTGGTGGTTGATTTTTTTCCATATTGGAAACAGAACACACGGGCACTACAATACGCAGAGAATATGAGGACATTTATGGCTTCTGTGTGCTGCTTGTGTCTCTGCAGGGGCGGCCATATTCATGAGCCAGTCCACTGGGTAAACAGGGTCATTACGGTGCTGTGTGAAATCCTGCATTCAAAGGACGGGCGTCAAAATCAATTCCCATCTTCACACCGTGTTCCCAATCAAGCCAGTTTCCACTCCCCATTTCACCTACACACCAGCAAAAGCTACGTCAGGCTGAAGGGGGTTGTGGCTTCGTTTGTTTTTTTTGGCTGGACCGCAACAGCAGGGGCCAGCCCTGCAAACGCGAACGTCTGTGACTGACTGAGCGACTGAGTGGTGAAGTTACACCATTGGTCGGCCGGATCACGTGTGTTAGGTCCAGCCATATACTAGGTTTTGACCTGGTCTTCTAAAGGACAATGAGGATATGAGGAGAACTGACTGTGTAATTTAACAAACCTGAGAAACTCCATTGTGGTCTTCAGGGGAGGGTTGGGGGTGCTGGGGGGCAACTGAGGTGGGCACAGCCACAGGAGACAAAAGCATCGCCCCACCCCCAGGTGGTCACATGACAATCACATTTAACCAATCACGCTGCAGGGGGGGGCAGCACCTTCCTGAGCCTCCTATCTCCCAGCACACGCACAGACATCTAAAGTCAATCAAGTTATTTACGCACTCATTAGCATAGAGATGAAAAATCCCGCAGGTCCCTTAATTAATGCGAATGCCGACAAAAAAATATTTTTTTGTCTAAAGCGGCGATCAGCTGCGGAGCGACCAGAGCGGACGTCGCTTTTTTTCTTTTTTAGCTTTAATTATTCCGCTCAGCCCCTCTGTCACAGATTTCACCAGGATTCCGGCTTGACAGCCAGGCTCACATCAAGGCTCCCACCCAGCAGATAAAATGTCGTTTAAAAAAAGGGAATATCAGTCCGCTGAGCCGCTTCTCCCGATCGCTTCATTATATATTTACAGGCACGTCGAACCGCACCTTTGTGAACGGAATGGAAATCAGAGCTCTGCGCGAGCTGAAGCTGTCCGACGTGGCTACTCAAACGCAAAACCGTTAAAAGACGAGTCCTCTGCTCCCCGCCCCCGCCCGCGGGATCGCTTAAAGAACTTTCACATTCGCGGCGCCGCACGGTTTAAAAAAAAAAAACAATAATAATTTAAGCAAACATCAAGGCGCTCGCAATCTGTACACATAACCAAGGGCATCAACATGACCGGTGCTGCGTTCAAATTCAGTCAGCGAGTGAGAGAGCGAGGTAAAGCCAGAGAGTTAGAGAGCGAGACATTCCCATAATGCAACTGTACAGGTTTTTAGGGCATCAACATGACCGTTGCTGTGTTCAAATATACAGTTCGGAGATAGAGAGCGAGAGAGCAAGGTAGAGTTAGAGAGCGAGAGAGGGAGATATTCTCATACTGCAGCTGTACAGGTTTTAGGGCATCAACATGGTTGATGTTCAATTCAGTTCGAGAGTTGGAGAGTGAGAGAGTGAGGTATGTTCTCATATTGCAACTGTCGAGGTTTTTGAAGTGCCCACATAACATAGGCCTGCTGTCATTCTTACAGCCGTTCTTCCTTGTAAGGTATGTTACATATTTATATGTACTGAGGGCTTCGTGTTCACTAATTACATTACGACTGCAAATGTTTATAATGAGTACTGTGCCCCTAATTAATTTGGCCTATTGTCCACGGCTTCCTCTGTTAATTCACTCAAACTAACAGGCAAACAAACTCCAGGGCTTTCTGAAGGGGAATACGCTTTCGAACCCACCCATAATGGGCCCCCCCAATACACTTTATCTCCCAACATTTGTGTGTCGCTTCTTGAAGACGAAGGTGGGGGTAAGGCCTGGTCCCTTTCTCTCTTCCCCCTGGCGCTTCTCTGCGAAGTGCCGCAGGTGTGCCCATCCACACCTCCACGCCAAACAGACACCTCGACATTTGGGCCGCTTGGCACTCTCTGAAGCGGCAACACCTGTGTGCAATTCCCTCACTGGCCTGCGGGGGCATCACAAGTCAAATTCTGACTGAAATACATAACGTGTTTCTTAAAGCTAATTAGGCAATAGGAGAAATCTTTTATTTTTAGTTTATCTTATTTAAGAGCTGTGATTATACAAACTATATCTACATGAGATAAAATGTGTGTGTGTGTGTGTGTATGTATGTATGCATTAAGTATTTCTATAAGTTGTTATGAAGTTGTCTCACTCCAGAGTGAGACAGTTAAAACTAAACATGAGATTCTTCATTAAATTCCCCCACAGCATTAATTGAACAGTATGCACAAAAACATGAGCCAGTTCAATCAGGGACATTAGCCAGGCTAAATAATCAGATGAAACAACCTATTCTCTGCGTCGGAGGGACAGGGGGAAATCTGATCAGTCCATTGTGTGCTTCAAAGGAAATGATGTGTATTGCCCCCTCCTGACTGAACCCACATGAGTGTATGAATCTCACAGTGGGGTAGGGCAGTTTGCTTCAATGATTCTGTTACCCTCGTCGAGGCGGGGGGTGGGGGGGGGGGGGGGGTAGAGGTGTGAACGGGGTCTGTTAGTTCCACGGGGCTCCCAAATTAACGTTCACCTGTGGCAATTCTTTGATGCCAGCAGCAAACCGACAAACTATTTTGGGAGTAAGTCCGAGGGTTTTGAACCGTGAATCTGAAGCCCAGACAGCTGAGAAATGGACTAATAATCCCCCGGTCACACGGTGACAGGGGGGAGGTCAGCAAGACTGTTATTTTTTTAACCCAGTGAAACGGGTGCTTTACTGTAGTAGTCCTTGCAGATGTGTATACACTCCGCTCCAGCTCACTTTTCACGAATGCATTTGATTGGGGGGGGGGGTTGGAATAGGGGGTGGCCTAATTCAGTGTTTCACCTCTGGCCTCCTGAGGGGACAATATGTTTCCATGGATACGGATGATATATCATACACAGAAGTGGGGACACAGACTCGTGCCAGAACCGGCACCACACGAGATGCATTTCCAGTCACATTTTAAGGCGGACCAAGAGAGGGGGGCCTCTGTCCCTGGACCTGTCACTCACAAGGGTTACCGCGGCGACGTGACCCAGCGCTGCCGTAAAAGAACAGTAGCGTTTCTGCGTTCAGGGAACCAACGCCGACGAACTCCACCACGGTTCCGCCGTCTCTGACTCTGTGTCCGTTCCACAGAGAAGCCGTGTACACGTGTGCACAGCCCACTGAACGCTGAAAAGCCCACTGAACACTGCACACAGCCCGCTGAACACTACACACAGCCCACTGAACACTGCACACAGCCTCCTGAACACTACACACAGCCCACTGAACACTGCACACAGCCTCCTGAACACTACACACAGCCCACTGAACACTGCACAGCCCACTGAATGCTACACACAGACCGCTGAACACTACACACAGCCTCCTGAACACTACACACAGCCCACTGAACACTGCACAGCCCGCTGAATGCTACACACAGACTGCTGAACTCTACACACAGCCTGCTGAACGCTACACACAGCCTGCTGAACACTACACACAGCCCGCTGAATGCTACACACAGACCGCTGAACACTACACACAGCCTGCTGAACGCTACACACAGCCCGCTGAACACTACACACAGCCCACTGAACGCTACACACAGCCCGCTGAACGCTACACACAGCCCGCTGAACGCTACACACAGCCCGCTGAACGCTACACACAGCCCACTGAACACTACACACAGCCCGCTGAACGCTACACACAGCCTCCTGAACACTACACACAGACCACTGAACGCTACACAGCCCACTGAACACTACACACAGCCCGCTGAACACTACACACAGCCTGCTGAACACTACACACAGCCTGCTGAACATTACACACAGCCCGCTGAACACTACACACAGCACGCTGAACGTTACACACAGCACGCTGAACGTTACACACAGCCCGCTGAACGCTACACACAGCACGCTGAACGTTACACACAGCCCGCTGAACACTACACACAGCCTGCTGAACGTTACACACAGCCAACTGAATGCTACACACAGCCTGCTGAACGCTACACACAGCCAACTGAACGCTACACAGCCAACTGAACGCTACACACAGCCCACTGAACACTGCACACAGCCCGCTGAACACTGCACACAGCCTGCTGAACACTACACACAGCCAACTGAACGCTACACAGCCAACTGAACGCTACACACAGCCTGCTGAACACTACACACAACCTGCTGAACACTACATACAGCCTGCTGAACACTACACACAGCCTGCTGAACACTACACACAGCCTGCTGAACGCTGCATAACCTGCTGAACGTCACGGCTGAGCTGATCGGCAGCGGGGAAAGCAGGGCACATCGCACAAGGGCCCTTTTGTTCTGTGGAAAGGAGCCATTTCGGCTCTTCCGTTCCACACGCGAAGCTTAGCCATCGCCTCACAGCATCACGCAGAAGGCAAGCAGGAATAAGGTCAAAGGTCAAAGGTCAACATGTGCAACTGTCATCTGTCTTCTTTGGATATCATTCATCTTGGATCCTTCAAACTCTTTAAAGAGTCAAACCTATCATCGACATTTAAAAGCAAGAATTACTACAGTACTGATTGTTCTGATGCACGATTACAAACGCGGCACAAATTTCTGCTGCAACACAAATGCGTCACCTTCATTCCAACCCGGAGGCGGTGGCGTTGGAGCACTGAGACAGAACCGAGAACGGAGCTGAACTTGACCCTGAAATCAGCGATCAAACGGATGAGGATGACTCTGCGTTCTCCGGTGTCAGGGGTGGGGGTGGGGGGGGGGCCCGCTGGTCGCCATATGTCTGCGGCCTGGCGTTTGTCCCCCCCCCAGGAGCGAGCTGAACCCCTCACAGCAACCAGACTGACCCTCCCAACAGGGGGGAGGCCCACATCCTCTCCTCCCCGTCAACAACAATCAACACACTGAGACAAATGGCCCCATAGCACCACCCCCCCCTCTCTCTCACACACACACTCTCCCTCTGTCTCGCTATTTCAATTTGCTTTATTGGCAGGACAACTACAGTCATATTGCCAAAGCAACACATATAACACATAAAATCCATATCTTTCTCTCTCTCTCTCAATTCAAATTGCTTTATTTGCAATATGGCGTGATATATTTTGAAGTACATTCCCAAAGTGTAATAATCAATCAGAATAATAGCAACGATAAATATAAATATTAAAACATAACAGACATTAAATTTATATAAGTACTACGGGTCATAATAACAGTAATAATTATTATTATAATACTCTCCCCCTCTCTCTCATGTTCAGACCACTGAGCTCTATTCAAAAATACTTTTATTCGCACTAAAAATATACATCATTTGTTTTCTCAAATCAGGAGCATTATAAAACAAACCACACAATAATAACAGAACAAAAAAATGGATAACAACAATAAGGCCCATTTATGATTTCACATTAAATTCACTCCAATCACCAGGCAGATTGTCTTATTTAGAAAGACAATAGCACCAGCGTTGCTCTCTGGAATGCTAAACCGCGGTTGAATTCACGAAAACTCTGTCTGTCTGTGTACCTGCACACCTCATCTCTGTCCAAAATGGCGTCTTTAACCACGCGGTCCACAGCATTTAGGCACAAAATGGCGCTGGAGAGAGAGGCTCACCCATTTGGCCTGTACCCCAGTCTAGAGTAAAATCCTTTCTCTGGTCTTAGTGTCACCCCGCTTGATTGAGTGTACATGTGTAAGGATCCACTGAGATAGTGAGTAGCACACCACGTCTTTCCAAACGACCGCAGCTCTGTCCAAAATGGCGTCTTTAACCATGCGGCCTACAGCGTTTAGACACAAAATGGCGCTCACCCATTTGAGTAAAAACCCTTCTCTGGCCTTAGTGTCACCCCATGTGACGTTTGAGGATCCACTAGTGACATCACACAGGGATCTCACCTCACTCACACCCCCTCACCTTTCTCTCCTGCAGTCTCCAGCCTCATATAGCACACACAGCAAAAGCAACAGTGCCATTTTATAGCATGTTCATATTGTGAAGTGGTTGGCAAAACAAGAGCCACACGGCTCTTTTTCAACCGAGAAAATCACCACCAACGTGGTTCTGGGTTTCCCTCACATAAGATGGTACTTTTCACACGCAGTAAGTTTAAAAACTTTAGCTACGGTCACAGACATCATCCCCACCAGAAGCAGGTAAAATATGCTACCACTCGTATCATTTGTGTGTCAGGTAAGAAAGTGGTTGAATGCTAATCGTCAACGGTGCCATATGTTAATACAGTATTATATTGATATGTTAAAACTTGTGTTCTGGACATTTTTTTCTCTTTAAATTAGTCTATCAAATTCACCTCTAAAGCTTTAACATTGGAGCTGAGCTGTATAGAGGAATTTACGAACATGTTTAGGCAATTTCTGGCTACCCTCTTCCGAAACCGTGACCTGGCAAGATCGCCGACGGAGGGAAGTTTGGTTCCGTGTGCACAGGTGATGCGCATGTGACACCCCCCTCCCCCCTTCCGCCCCCTCCCCTTCTGCCCCCCAGAGCAAGCGAAGCGCTGAGAACTTTAAGCCAGGAAGGGTTAGTGAAAGGAGAGTAACTCAGCTGGAACACACCTCACAGTTTCGATAACAAACGGTAATAAGATAGGCCTGAGATGAAGGCCTGGGGGGGACAGATAAGGATGCTTTTTTTTAGGCCCTGGGAAATCCATTTTTGAAGAAGAAGAAGAATGGCATTTATTATAGTGGATTTCATTCCAAGAAGAAGAAGAAGAAGAAGGAGAAGGAGGAGGAGGAGGAGGAGGAGAAGAAGAAGAAGGAGGAGGACGAGGAGGATCTCAAGCGAAGATTCACTGCAAAGAGCAGGCGGCTCGGCCACCTCCCATAGTTCCCACCTGGGTGATGCACGGCGGCCATTTTGCACAAAAATATTATGGCCAGGCATCGTGTGAGACAGAGAGAGAGGGAGGCTAATTGATCCGATAACACTAGAGCGTGGACACTCAAATCAAATCTGCACCTCGAATCCAAATCCGGCCCTGGTTTCTTTTTTCCCCCCAAGTAATTAAACGGAACGATTAGCACTACTGACTGGGCCCGACTGTATTCACACCTGACTCCACAGGTAAAAGGGTTCGGCAGTTCTCGGACCTTCGAGGGCCCTGATTTGAGTAACAGGGCGCTGGAGGACCAGTTTTAGAGGGCCAGGGCTTCACATTCATTTAAGAAAAAGGATCCAGGAGACCATGAAGGGGAGGAGGAGAAGGGAGCAGGGTAATGCTAGAGGACAGTTCGGCTCACAAGGCAAACAGTTCCCACACACAGCCAAGGGAGATAAGAGATTAAAGGCTTTCTACCTGCTTTAAACTCAACGGCGCGAAAAAAAATATATATACGCAGTCATTAAAAATGCTATTATGTATTTACCCTCTGCGCAAATCTGAAGAGGATCAAAAGGAAAATCATTTAAAACAAACCTTAGTGGGTTTTTAAAATCAATTAAATAATCACTATTATTCCACACATGTAACGTTTTAAAAAAAAGGGGATGTGATTTCTCCACACATGTTAGCAGCATAATAGAATTTAACATTACAAAGAAAGCTGCTGTTTTCTCTTTTATACATCGCGTTTGAAAAGAAAACAAAATGTATAAAAGATTTTAAGGAAGGCAGAAAGAACCAGGGTTTTTGTTAATTTCAGAATTTCCCCCCCGAAACAATTGACTGTATAACTACCTGTAATTGTCCGTAACTGAAAGAAAATAAAAATATTAGGCCTCATTTGAATCCCATTATGAATATTATCTCGGAGGAAACAATAAGAGCCCTCTTTTTATTGTGATGCGTTCCCTGAATGACTTTGTTTCTGCTATTAACATTTAAACCGCCGGTCTTTATTCTGATGGAGATCGCAGCGGCCGATGGGGGTTTAATTAAAGGGGGAAGAAAATCTCTATTGTCTCCCGACTGTTTCTTCACTGGAGCGGGGGGGTGAGAGAGAGGAGGTAGACCACAGAAAGCTGAGCGGCGCTCTGAATTAAGACATTGTGGGCTTCCCCCCCCCCATCCCAACCACCCCACCCTGCCACCCCCCCACATAGAAGCAGCAGCCAAGGCATTCGGGAAAAGTAAAAAAACAAAAAACAGAGGAAAAAAACGGAGAAAAAAGAAAAATAGTCTGGCAAGGAAGCGGGATTAAATGTTTGTCTTTTCACGCGGCGGCAGATGGGATCTCTAGGGGGAGGGGCATCGGGGGGGGGGTGTTGGGGTAGCAGAGGGGGGCAGAGGGGGGATGAAGGGGGGTGGGAGGATTCCCCACCAGGAGTGACGCCCCTCCCCCTCAGCCTCCTACCCCCTGCCTCACCCCAGCGCATTAGCATAGCTTTCCTGGGGAGATTCAAACGCCAGCCCCCGAGGTTCTGAGGCCTACCCGCCACTTCCACCCCCCCCCCAAACCCCCCACTCCCAAAACCTACCCCCAGCGCACGAGACTGCGAACAGGGGGGGTGGAAGACACGGTGGCAGCAGATGCCAGCGGCAGCATCTGTCTGAGAGACTGTAAATAAACACAACTAAACAAACATGGCCGCTCGCGTGAAGATAGCACCAGGGCCAAGGGGGGGGGGCTGGGGGGGCAGGAAAGAAAACAGGCAGGACTCAAAAAAGTCAACCGGCACTCTGATCCAACTCCCTGCAAAAAAGTAAAAGCCGATGGCTGAGTATTTATGGAGTAGAGAGACTTTGGTAGAGTAACAATTCAGACCTTCCAACTTTGTGTTGAGGTAACGGACAGCCCGCTGAGCTTTTCTCCAAAATGTTTTGGGCCTAACGGGGGGGGGGGGGGGGGGGGGGGGGGAGACGTCACACTCTTCTGCCAACTTTGCAAGCGGCATGACCCCGAATGACCACTAGGGGGCCCCCAGTCGGGGCAAGAGGGGGCCTGAAGCCAAAGGGAGCTCCTCCTGAAGTCACCCGTGGCCTGCTTTGATTCTCCATTCTCCGCTGTGAGCGTTGTATTAATAGGTGTCGCACTGTTGCTCCCGGGGTGTGCTGCGGCACTCACGCTCGTCATTGTTCCTGTAATCTGGTGATTATATCAAGCTAACGGGGGCCCGGCAGCTGATAAAGCAATCAGACAATAACCCTAAAACCCAACGTTGACTCCCGACCGGAGTGTGAACACACCTCAAACGCCAGCAAACAGAGGCGCTGCGGGGTGGACACACACACACACACCCTCAGAAGAGATCCTCAGAAGAAGAAATGCTTGGAATGAACTGCTGCTGTTTAATTAATTAATTACATTACATTACAGGCATTTAGCAGACGCTCTTATCCAGAGCGACTTACACAACTTTTTACAGAGCATTTACATTGCATCCCTTTATACAGCTGGATATACACTGAAGCAATGCAGGTTAAGTACCTTGCTCAAGGGTACAACGGCAGTGTCATACCCGGGAATCGATCCTGAGACCTTTAGGTTGCACTTAATGCTCCATCGCATGTCGTTATTGACTATTAATTGCTTCTTCATTCAATGAATCAGGTCTTTTCCAATTATAGTCAAATTACACATTAAATTACAAGAAAAACACATTTCTTATGTCTCAGAGAGCACACATTATGTTGCATAAGAAAACAAAAAGTCTATATAATTCAAATTGGTGGCAGATGTCTGGAAGAAACGCCAAAATTATATATATAGTATAAGATATTATATAAATAAGTTGCTTGTGAGAAGACAAAAAAACACAATAAATAGCAGAGTGGAATCGAGTGATTACGAGTTTGTTTTTAGTGTATAATGATTAAACTCACTCCTATCAGACTCGTAAGAATCAGACTGATTTACTCCTCCTGTGTTGCGGGTTCAAGTCATTACCATTTTGTTCACGCCCTCTTTGCCACGAAACAGATTTCTGAAGAGAATGTTTTCGCGCCTTTCTAAGTTCAGGATGAAGGGGTCGAGAGAAAGCACAGCACGTATGTTTGGGCTGCCACCGCATGCTCTGCTTTCGGGGTGTACAAGACTCAGCAACAAATCTCAAAACACAGCGCAACTGAAACTGGTTTTGAGAGGCTGGGTAAACTTGCTGGTAAACTCACACTAATTTAAAAGGTGTTTTTTTTGCACGCAAGGAAGATATTCAGGCAAGTGTCGATACTTCTCCAGTTCTTTCCAAACGTATACTCTCCTTCTGAACTTCGTTTTTAAAAATACTCGCCGAGCAGATGTTGCTCTTCACCGCAACAGGCTCTCTCCGTCTCTATCACACAGTATCTTTAGTGAACACACAATCTTTGTCTCCGTTTCAGTCGAGTGTGTGTCAGACTTTATTTTTTCACAGCACCGTTTACATCAGATTTTTACAGTGCAAAGCTTCACACGGACCACCTCCCAGACGAGAGAGAGAGAGAGAAGCGGGTTTTTGATTTTCTCTGAACGCCGCCAGTGTCTGTGACTAGGCCTCACAGAAGCAGCGATACAGAAGCTGTTCCTTACCGTATGCGTTTGTGAACTTTGGTTTTTTTTTTTTTTTTTGCTGTTTTTATCCATCCAGTGGAACTCGCTTCGCTGCCTGATATCTCCCGGTCGTGATCTGGAAGTATAATGCTTCTCGCTCGAGGGTTCAAAAGTGATATCCTACCTGAAATTGGATCCGGTGAATGTTTGCCAGTGAAACCCTTTCCCTCGGTGCAGGTGTGTGGCCCAGGTGCACTGGTATTGATGCCAGAAGCTCAAATGGCTGCTCCCTCTTCCTTTAGAAGAAAAAAAAAAAACCAGGGTTCACATGGAAAAGGACACATGTTCTCACTCCACCCTGTTCCACCTTCATTACTGTGCCAGTTACAGCAACCTCTTCAATCTCTGTGCCAGTTAAATCAACCTCCTCAATCTCTGTGTCAATTAAATCAACCTCCTCAATCTCTGTGTCAGTTAAATCAACCTCTTCAATCTCTGTGCCAGTTAAATCAACCTCCTCAATCTCTGTGCCAGTTAAATCAACCTCCTCAATCTCTGTGCCAGTTAAATCAACCTCCTCAATCTCTGTGCCAGTTAAATCAACCTCCTCAATCTCTGTGTCAGTTACAGCAACCTCTTCAATCTCTGCACCAAGGGCAGCTGGTAGGCCTCTTCAAGTAACTCTTCAGCCTCTTCTGTTACAAAAGGGAAATAGTGAGCGTGTGTGAGGGAGAGTACGTGTGCGGGGGAGACTAAATGTGAGCTGACTGTTTTACTGAGGAAAAGACAGTCACAAACTAAAGTGCTAGTAATCCATGTCAAATGCCTGGACACTTCATACCGGACACAAACTCAGCATTGACAATTTAAGGCAACGTTTTTAAAGGCACGTAGTCCCACCATTCGACAGCTGTTCAGTGGCTGAGTGTATGATGTGTGTGTGTGTGTGTGTGTGTGTGTGCGTGCGTGAGTGTGTGTGCGTGTGTATGTTTGTGTGTCTGTGTGTGTGCGTGTGTTTGCGTGTCTGTGTGTGCATGTGTGTCTGTGCGTGTGTGTGCATGCGTGCGCGTGTGTCTGTTTGTGTGTGTTTGTGTGGAGGTGGGGGGGTTCGTGGTCTTACAAGAGTGATCACTGTAGACACACAAATTGACACAGATGCTGGGGAGGTATTTACGGGCCAGGCCATAAAGCTGGGTCACACAGAGCGTCTCACTGCTGGGTCAGAGAGAGCTTCCCACTGCTGAGTCAGAGAGCGTCCCACTGCTGGGTCACAGAGAGCTTCCCACTGCTGAGTCAGAGAGCTTCCCACTGCTGGGTCAGAGAGCTTCCCACTGCTGGGTCAGAGAGCTTCCCACTGCTGGGTCACAGAGAGCTTCCCACTGCTGGGTCACAGAGAGCGTCCAATTGCTGGGTCACACACAGAGAGCATTCCTCAGCTGGGTCACAGAGAGCATAGTAGCAGGTGAGCATAGTGTAATGATATGAACACATTTCGGAGTTCACACTCTACAACATATCAAGCGTAACCAAGGTTACAGAGGGCTACCAGGGGAAATTCTTTAAATTCTGAGATTTTCATTGCAAAAGCACTAGGAAGCCTTTTTTTTCTTTTCTTTTTTTTTTTACAAAACTGAAAACTTGCAGTAATCCTCTTGAATGTACTGATATTAAGCTGGCGGCTAACCAGAGGGCAGCTACTAATGAGATTACAAGTCATTTTTCAGCTGGAGAAAGAGAGGAGGAGAACAAGATATCTGGGGCTTGTGCAACAGAATATTAGAAGAGGAACGGGAGTATAGAATGGGGAGGGGGTGGGAGATTAGATTATTGCGCGGGTTTGGGAATGGGAGACATGCGAGTTTCCGTGTTTTTGTGATTGTGTGTGTGAGAGAGAGTGTGCGTGCATGCATGTGCATGTGTGTGTGACAGTGTGTGTGTGCAAGAGAGAGTTTGTGTGTGGTGAGTTTGTGTGTGCGCGTGTGTGTGCATGTGTGGGTGTGTGTGTGTGTGTGTGTGTGTATAAACACGCCTCTTCTCGGTTAGTGGCAGAGTGGGTTATGGGACTCCTGTCACAGTCAGGGGACAGAGACCTGGGGTACCCCCAAACACAGTCAGGGGACAGAGACCTGGGGTACCCCCAGAAACAGTCAGGGTACAGAGACCTGGGGTACCCCCAAACACAGTCAGGGGACAGAGGCCTGGGGTACCCCCAAACACAATCAGGGGACAGAGAACTGGGGTACCCCCAAACACAGGCAGGGGACAGAGACCTGGAGTACCCCCAGACACAGTCAGTGGGACAGAGACCTGGGGTACCCCCAAACACAGTCAGGGGACAGAGACCTGGGGTACCCCCAGACACAGTCAGGGGACAGAGGAAACTGGAGTACCCCCAGGCACAGTCATTGTTCCCAGGGACAAGACAGGGATTAGGATGGAGCTTTTGGCCAGAGCAGAAAGGGGGGGTGGGGGAATCAGGGTGTGCACTCTTCCCCTGCTTTGATGGCTTAATCCTGGGGGCCAGAACAAACACACGTCCCCCCAAGCAGCTGGACACTGGAGGCTGTGGAGCAAGATCAGCACCAACAATGTTATCTGGTGTGTGTGTGTGTGTGTGTGTGTGGCCAGCGATGCACATGCCTGTGTCTGGGTGTTTGTGTGTGTGAGTGTGTGTGTGTGGGGAGGGGGGGGGCATGTGTGTGTATGTGTGCGTGCGCGTGTGTATCTCTGCGCACTCAGGGAGGTGCATTGTGGGATTGCCGCCCCCCCGCCGTGCGAGCCCCAGCAGTCCCCTGCACGTGCCCGCTACAGCAGCCCTGGATTATGTCTTTACTGACACCTCACTGTGTGACTGCTGCATAATCCCTAATCCCCTGCCAGCGCGCGTGTGTGTGTGTGTGTGTGTACACGCCTGAGGAGACTGCCCTCTGCTGGTGCAGTTCCACCCCCCCCCCCTCCCCCCAGCCTCGAGGTTCCACCTCCAGACCACCCCCCCCC
>NC_057947.1:34104938-34107438 GCF_018555375.3 Anguilla rostrata
GGCCAGGTGCACAGGTAGCAGGGAGTCCTCATTCACTCACCTGGGCACAGGTAGGCCAGATGCACAGGTAGCAGACAGGCTTCATTCACTCACCTGGGCACAGGTAGGCCAGGTGCACAGGTAGCAGGCAGGCTTCAGTCACCTAGGGCACAGGTAGGCCAGGTGCACAGGTAGCAGGCAGGCTTCATTAACTCACCTGGGCACAGGTAGGCCAGGTGCACAGGTAGCAGGCAGGCTTCATTAACTCACCTGGGCACAGGTAGGCCAGGTGCAGGGGTAGCAGGCAGGCTTCAGGTAGGCCGGCTCCAGTCAGCTCGGGCGTGGCTCCAGCTCTGGGCCCAGCAGGCCAATCAGCAGGAAAGAGGCAAAAGACCCGAGTGTTAGACCCGCTGTTCTCGCAGCCAGCCCCCCTCTCTCTCTCTCTCTCTCTCTCTCTCTATTTCAATTTCAAAGTGCTTTATTGGCATGATAAATACAGGCACTTGTATTTCCAAAATTTCCAAAAGTTACAAAATAAAACTGTGTACAATATAGATTATGTGAGATATGATTTAACTGATTAAACTGGTTAAACTGCCTGCTAGATTATGGATTCTCTCTCTGTGTGTCTCTCTCTCTCTCTCTCTGTGTCTGTCTCTCTGTCTCTCTCTCTCTCTGTGTCTGTGTGTGTGTCTCTCTCTCTCTCTCTCTCTCTCTGTGTCTGTGTGCTCTCTCTCTCTCTCTCTCTCTCTCTCTCTCTCTCTCTCTCTCTCTCTCTCTCTCTCTCTCTCTCCATGTGATGTGATCAGGCCCCTGCATTCCTGCCATAGCTCTCATTCCACAGTGGACATGTGCTCTAACTCCCCACCACCCCCCACCCAAACCACACACAAACACACACACTCACAGACATGTGTGCACGCACACACACGCACCCGCACAGACACACACACACTGGCGCGCGCACACACACACACACAGACCCGCGAACACATACACACACACGCACGCACACATGCACACACACACTACCCTCTCCCCACCCCTAAATGAGCCTCTGACACACAGTCACACATCAGGGGAGAAACAGAGAGCAGACGTGTCAGGGCTGCTGAGCACATCGCTCAGCGATCAGCAGGAGGCAACCTCACACACACACACACACACACACACGACAGCCAGAGCGCATGCAGCTTGCACACACACACACACACGACAGCCAGAGCGCATGCAGCTTGCACACACACACACACACACCACACACACAGCCAACCAGCAGCTGCACCACAGCACACCACTTGCGCACACGTGACAGCCAGAGCACACGCAGCTCGCACACACACACACACACACACACACGACAGCCAGAGCACACGCAGCTCGCACACACACACACACACACACACACACACGACAGCCAGAGCGCATGCAGCTCACACACACACACACATTCGCAGACACATGTCACTCCCTCTGATTAAAAAAAGAGCATCTTAAAAATTGTTAGTGCATTTTTATTTTATAGTTCATTTTTAAAGAAGAAAAGGACAAAAATAAGAGGCACATAAAGTCAGGTGAGGTAGACCCACGCCCCCCACCCCCCCCCAGATTCTGGTGACTCAGATTCTGGTGACTGTGCAGTAGGGTGGTAGGAAGTGTGGGGGGTGGGGGGGGGGCAGAATGGAGGAGACCTTCCATCACAAAGGGGGTTTGGGGCAGGGATCTGCTGTGCACTGTGCTGCAGGAAGACGACTAGTCGGAAAGACTGACAACGGAAGAAGAAGAGAAGAAGAATACACCTTAAAAACCCCGCGTGAGGTAAAGAGGATCAGGCCAGACGCAGTTATTTAGAGAACTGGTGCGCGGTGTCACAGGGTAAAGCCCGTGTGCTTCCGCACACACTGCCACTTCTGGGTGGCAACTGAGCTCAGACCCACCAACAGATGCTCACAGTCACACTCACAAGCACACGGACAGACACACCAGCATATACATTCAAACTCACACTCACAAGCACACTGACAGACACACCAGCATATACATTCAAACTCACACTCACAAGCACACTGACAGACACACCAGCATATACATTCAAACTCACGCTCACAAGCACATTCACAAGTGCACCAACACTCTAAGGCACACTAACAGAGCACACAAGCACACTGACAGTGACACTGTAACACCCTCAAGCACACTAACAGTAACACAGTACACTCACAAGTACACTCACAGTAACACTCACAAGCACACTAACAGTAACACAGTACACTCATAAGCACACTCACAGTACACTCACAGTAACACTCACAAGCACACCCAATGCTCAAAGACACACTAACAGCAGCACAGTAAGGTGCTCATAGGCACACAACGTTTGAGACGCCCCTGCGTGTTTTCAGTTTATCTGGCCTTAAATCATTTTCTCTGGGCCTCTTGTTCCAAAAAGTGAAAATAAGTCATTTCCTGACCAAAGATGAAAAATGTGCACATGCTGTCCAGAGCTCCTGGGGTCACTTTA
>NC_057947.1:34112438-34114938 GCF_018555375.3 Anguilla rostrata
TTAGGAGGTTGGTGATGTTGGTGATGTTGGTGATGTTGGTGATTTTGGAATCTCGGCCTTCCCATCTCTTGCACTCATTGTAAGTCACTCTGGATAAGTGCCGGCCAAATGCCTAAAAAACAAAGTAAAGAAAATCAGACAGAAATCTGTGCAATCCTGAACTGTCCAACAGCTCTGTTACTCCTGCATTTACTTCAAGGCGCAACTAAGCATTTACTTCAAGATGTTACTCTAAATGTACTTTCTAGACACAACTCCAGGTTTACTTCAAGATGTTACTCTACATTTACTTTCGAGGCACAACTCCAGGTTTACTTCAAGGTGTTACTCTGGGTTTACTGAAAGGTGTTACTCTGGGTTTACATTGAGGCACTACTCCAGCTTCACTTAAACGTTTTACTCTGGGTTTACTGAAAGGTGTTACTCTGGGTTTACATTGAGGCACTACTCCAGCTTCACTTAAACGTTTTACTCTGGGTTTACATCGAGGCAGCTCGGGCGATGACTCGGTCCCCGGCCTGTGCCCCCACATTCCCAGCAGCCACTGGGGCATCTCAGGGCTATTTTGGGGTTCGGGGCGTCATGGCTGTGGAGGCCGCCGGTGTCTTAATACACTCGGCCTTTTGAGCGGCTAAGTCCACGGAATGCCTGACGCTTTGCCCCGGCCTCGCTGACAGAGAGCGAGGGTGGGCGGGGGGGCCCTGGGGGAGGCGGGTGGGGGCCCTGGGGAGGGGGTACAAAGGGGAACTGGCAGCACACTGAGCTGCAGAAGAGCAGCTTTCCATTTTTTTTTCCAAATTTCCTTTTTTAATTTTTTTATTATTATTATTATTTTTATTTTTTTACAACCATTGCTGTTGAGATATGCAAGGAAATGCGTTCCACCAGCTCTGAGAAACAATATGAGAAGAGGAAGAGGGGAGGAGGAGGAGGAGGGCGAGAACACAAACCGCGCAGAGACACAGTCTGACAAGAGACACGGGGATAAACAGGCGGGGGTGTGAGGATGGGGGGGGGGGCAGGGGGGGGGCAGAGTCAGTCAGTCAGAGTTCCGCCCAGGGTATTTAAACTCTGTGTTCTCTCTTCTCCCATGTCCCCATTCTCGCTCTCTCTCTCTCTCTATCCCTCTCTCCCTCTCTACGTCTGAACTAAAGAACTAAAGCCATCTCCCCTACGCTTCTGGGATTTAAACACACACACACACACACACACACACACACATTTTCACTCTCTCATTCTCTCTCTCTGTCTGAACTCAAGAACCAAAGCCATATCCCCTCTGCTTCTGGGACTTACACACGAAAAACACGTACACAGACACACACACACACGCACACACACACACACAAATGCACACACACAAATGCACACACACATACACACACACACATGCACACACATGCATGCACACACACTTTCTCTTCCTATCTTTCCGTTTCTCTCTCTCTCTCTATCTATATCCAACTTCAAAGAGGTCCGTATCGACCCACTCTGCTACAAATCATCTCCCTGTCCACGCTCTCTCTCTCCTCTCCTCTCTCCCTCTCTCCCTATCCGCTCTCTCTCTCTCTCTCTCTCTTTCCTCCTTTCATTCACAGCTCCCAGACCCTGGCCATCGCTGGGATCGGGCGGACGGAGGGAGTGAACGTCTTCCACCGGGCCCAAACTTTCCCTTTTTCTTTCCACGTGCCTTCCTGCACAATCTCTCCCTCTCTCCTCCTCCCTCTGTATCCAGATCACCCTCTCTTAAAATCAACATAACATTTTTAAATATTAAATTAAAAAAAGAGATATATACATATAAAGCTCTACGGTGAAGAAAGATTCTACCCCCACTCCATCCAGTCACCCGCCCATGCACACACACGCACGCACACATTCACACACACGCATGCACACACATGCACGCACGCACACACACACACGCACGCACGCACGCACACATGCACGCACACATACACAGTCAATTTGAACAAACAAAATAAGAAACCTCTGAATCTCAGAACTAATCTACAGCACAGCTGACACAAACTAATTAAGTATGAAACTACACTTCCGTACCAAACTCCAATTTTTTTGATGAAATGGATTAGATTGTGCAGGCAGGGGGGAATTACCCCACCCTGATGATGGGGTTCTATGGGAGGGGCTACCCTTCCTCCATCTTCCTCCTCCTCCTCCTCCTCCCACCGGGATGCAGGGATGACTCCGCCTATTTCTGTGCCAGCTCCCTCTCGTCCCCCCCCCCCTCTCCTCCGTCTCCCCCCGTGTGTGTGTTCATCCTTCAGTAATGCTCTGTTAAACAGGGGCAGTGCTGAACATTACTGTGATTAGGCTCACGCTGCGACTGATCAGGCAACAGGGAGGGATTCTCCTGTTCCCCTCTCCCTCACTCCCTCTTTCTCTCCCTCCCCTCTCTCCCTCTGCTCCGCGCTTAACCCTTTACACATCTGAGCCAAAGAAAAAACCAGCAACACCACAACCACACACTGAAGATAAA